>NW_009646515.1:538928-581737 GCF_000708025.1 Charadrius vociferus | reverse complement strand
TGGCAGCAGTTCATTTTCATGTGCAAGCTGAGAGAAATGGAAAATAATGACAGAAAAGAGCATCAAGAATGAGGAACTAACAAAACTTGAGCATCCTTTCATTAGGCATGAGTGGGGAAAAGAGCTTTTTTAAATCCATAGTGACCTTTGGGGATATCTATACCAAGAGCAATGAGGGGCTGAGGGCATGTGGTGGGGCAAGACAGGGATGGGCCAACAGGCTGATGGAAAGGGAATAGCCATGAGCCTGCGGATGATCATCAAACCCTGACTTCACCCTCCATATCTGTCCACGTAGACAAAACAAAAGCCTTTTATTTTCAAAGCCTCTCAAATCCAAGTCCCTTTAAGCTGCCGCATATTGAGCAGGCAAAATTGAAAGAACTTAAGTCACAGGTTACTTCTGGGAAAGCTGGACCAAATTTATCTATTTTTCTAAAAAAGTCTTATTTTGACATTATCTGTAGTTTCATCTACTGAGGATTTTTCTAATGTTTTAAAATAGTCATGGTTTGCATTTTGGGAAGAAACAGCATCAATTATCTTTTCTTTAAATTTGAAACAAAATGTAGCTTTCCTGGTCCTCCAGTCAGCCCTAAATCAAGGAGGATTAAGCAGTGCACAGTGCATTTCTTATTCACACCCATTGAGCCTTCTTATTTTTTTCCTCTAGAAGGTTATGGCCTCTCCTCTTGAGCTGATATTACACACCAATCATCACCATTGGTGCTGAAAGCTAGACTAACATTTGTGGCAGTAGCTACTTCTCAACTAAATCCTCATGTTTACCTTGAAAAATGCCAATCACTCTCCAGTCTCAGTGCCCAAACCCTGCGAGGCTGCTTAATGGCAACGGGTACCAGCTGCAGCAAAAGCATCATCTCAGCAACATTCTTCCTGGAGAGTCAACTCAGTCACATTACAGCAGTGGCAACCCATGGACCTCCTTTCCTTATGGGAGCTAGGACAGCCAGAAGCTGAGCATTGCCGGGGGGAACTATTTTAAGTGTGGGACACCTGACCTCCTGGAGCCTCACTGAGAAGAGGAAGTTACTGGAGGTGATAACAGTCTGTTTGAGGTTCTCGCTGAAGTCTCCTGTCATCTCAAGTTTATAATTGAAAGGGGAATTTGGAGCTCTGTCTCAAGAGGGTTGTAAGCTCAAAGTAAATTTTCCAACAAATCCCCCAAGTTCTGCAGAGCTCCAGCGTAAGAGCTTGGGAATTCGTCAGCTAGCTCACTGAAGTGAAAAAAAAAAAAAAAAACAAACCAAAAAGAAGAAGAAGAAGGGGTTTTAATAAATAAAATGCAAACCAGAGCAATAAAATCAGCATGGTAGATTCAGTGTTATTTGTTTTTATATTAATTTTATGCTGCCCCCCCAAATTCAATATACCACAGCTTTGTATATTAAGAAAACATGTGCAACGTGGAAAGTATTAAGGAAGTGTTGTAGGGGTTGCGTTAGAGGAGGGTCGTTACTTTTGGCTGTCTGAGAAGCTGTCTGGAGTTGAGGAATGCATGTGTCAGCTGATTAAGACCACAGAAGTGATTAGCGAGGGAACCATTAACAATGCTGCATGTCAATGCACATCTTTAGGTTAAGGAGTTAATTGCCTCTCTCAAAACTGTGGTTGCAAGACTTCTGTAGACCTGGGAAGAAAACCCAGTGGCAATTTGCACTTGATCCACATTTTTCAAAATTCATTTCACAACTACAAAGGCTAGATATGTCTCCTTTTAATTCCTGATGAGCATTTTAATGTTGAGGTAAATGGCTAATTCTGTGAAAAATGAGGTAGCCATGAACTACACGAGCATTTACCCATCACCTCCGCTGTTTGCTACTGCTACAACTTTTTATTTCCAGGGAAGATTTTCCTTGATTTATGAAGTACACTTCTGCAAGAGTTCAAGTGCACGTACAACACAGCACCTTCCACTGAAGTGCTGATATCACCTTCAAAATGTTGTCCCCACCCCTGGGAACAAGGACTTGCCATTCCTCCCTTTAAATGATGCTCTTCTTGCCCCTTACTCAGAAGCCTGAAGGAATAAATATGGTCCAAAAATTACTAGAGCACAGAATCACAGAATCACAGAATGGTCAGGGTTGGAAGGGACCTGTGGAGATCATCTGGTCCAACCCCCCTGCCAGAGCAAGGTCTCTACAGCAAGTTGCACAGGACGGCATCCAGGTGGGTTTTGAATGTCCCCAGTGTGGAAGACTCCACAACCTCTCTGGAGTCAAGATTTTATAGGCTGAAGGAAGAGAAAGACCTCTTGGTGAAAATGCTTTGGTGTCTTCATTTCATTTACAGGTGAGAAACTGAAGAACCTCTGCTTGGCAGCGCCACCTCTACCCACTCTGGGGTGCACAGGATGCCCTCCAGTCTCACAGGTGCTGCCCAGTGAGCTGTCCTGGGGGGCCTGGGTGCCCCTGGCAGCCTGATCTCTGACCCACACCAAATCCAAGCCACTGCTCTTTGGCTGAAATTCTTAAGTGTCAGCCCACAAAAAAACTAAGTGGTCTTTCAAGAGAGGAGGCCCTGGGCCATTTCCAGCTTTTAGAGATTCTCCGGAGTTGTCCCCAGCCAGATCATGGAAACCAGGGGGGAGGCATGGGCACTTTCTGAATGAGATGTACCCACACAAAGTGACTGCTGCCTGCTGTCCTCCACTGGCGTTGCTGGAAGGACTGCACTGTGCTAACCCAAACTCGGGGTGCGCAGGTATTGATCACTGTGCCGTAGTCCGTAGGCAAATTAAAACCAACAGAAGTCCCAACTGAACAGAGGAAAAATCAACATTTGTTCAGGTCAGCTGCTCTGATCTGCTCACATTTTCCTCAGCTCCCCACACTCTGCAAGCCAGAGTGACAGATGATAGACATAATCTATAACCAAGTGGGTCTTTTCCTCTCGATAACACGCAGGCACAGTCAATCCTATCTTGGCCGGGGCCACCTGGCTCTGGGTGAAGCCCTCCCCTCAGCCAGCCTTGAGTAAATTACCTTCCCCTCTCCCTCTGGGACCGCAAACACCGATCCATGCCCCTGCACCATCCCGCAGGCTGGGAAGCAGGAGACGCAGGGCGAGCTAACAACCTCGGTCAGTGCCTGGAGAGTATCAGTCTTTTCAGCTGATAGATGCTGGGAACGATGGCCGTGGCTGCGGACACGCTGTGTCCCTGCCAACAGCTGCTTAACACTACTACGAGTTCTCGCAAGAGTTAGGCACCAGCAGGTTTGGACAATAGGCAAGGTCCTTCGTGACCTCAGCTAGGTCTTTAACCTGAGATCGGGAGAGCAGCTTTGGTTTGCACAAGCATCTACAGATTCAGATGTTTATTTCAGTTTGTTTGGTGTTTGTTTGTTGGTTTTTTTTAACAGCTGGGCTTGTCTTCTCTAGATATGAGTTTTTCTTGAGATATTCTGCATTTAATTATCAGCTGGGATGGAAAGCTTACAAGTACAGCTGTTATTGCAACATTTCAGTGCTTTGACTTTCAGGCCCAGATGGAATGAACTGTGCAAAAATGAGAAATCAAGAGTAAAGCAAACCTTCTCAAACTTTCAAAACAACCCGATGTGAGAAACAGGCTGGGATGGATTAAGCGCAGACACGGACCGGCTGAGTCGCTGCAGTGATGAGTCACGGTGCTACACTGACATGAGAGCATGCCGCCGTACTCTACCTCTGCAGCAAAGCTGAGGGAAAGGGCTCCTCCGCAACGTGCGGCTGAGAGCTCTGGCCTGCCATAAATCTCTCTGCATTGCTGGGTGAGGATTTGGCTCTGCCCTTATTTGGTCAAATAGCCTTAATTCTTCTTGTGGCTGGAGCCCATCACAGATAATGACGTTATTTGCAGAAGGATGTATTTGGCTGTTAAGTCTAGAAATGGGGGACAGCATGGGCTCCTTGGCTTGGTTGCCAAAGCAGTGCCATAGCCACCACCGCAGGCAGGCCTGCGTGTGCACATGTGTATGTGCATGTGACACTGTCCCATGTGATATCCTGGTCTCTAAATTGGAGAGACGTGGATTCGACAGATGGACAACTCAATGGATAAGGAACGGGCTGGATGGTCGCACGCAAAGAGTTGTGGTCAATGGCTCGATGTCCAAGTGGAGACCACTTACGAGTGGTGTTCCTCAGGGGCCAGTACTGGGCCAGTGTGGTTCAACATCTTTGTTGGCAACATGGACAGTGTGATTGAGTGCACCCTCAGCATAGCCGATGATACCAAGCTGTGTGGCAAGGTAAACATGCTGGAGGGGAGGGATGCCATGCAAGGGGACTTGGACAGGCTAGAGAGATGGGCCCATGCAAACCTCATGAAGTTCAACAAGGCCAAGTGCAAGGTCCTACATCTGGGTGTAGGATCCCAAGCACAAATACAGGCTCAGTGGGGAATGGCTGGAGAGCAGCCCCAAGGAGAAGGACCTGGGAGTGCCGATTGATGAGAAGCTCAACATGAGCCGGCAATCCAGGATCACAGCCCAGAAGGCCAACCGTATCCTGGACTGCATCAGAAGAAGTGTGGCCAGCAGGTCAAAGGAGGTGATTCTGCCCCTCTACTCTCATGAGACCCCACCTGGAGTACTGCATTCAGCTCTGGAGCCCCCAACATAGGAAAGACATGGACCTATTGGAGTGGGTCCAGACAAGGGCCACAACGATGATCCGAGGGCTAGAGCACCTCACCTATGAGGAGAGGCTGAGACAGTTGGTGTTGTTCAGCCTGGAGAAGAGAAGGCTCCGGGGAGACCTTATAGCAGCCTTCCAGTACTTAAAGGGGACCTACAGGAGAGCTGGGGAAAGACTTTTTACTAGGGCACGTATATAGTGATAGAACGAGAGGGAATGGCTTCAAACTGGAAGAAGGTAGATTTAGATTGGATATTAGGAAGAATTTTTTCACTCTGAGGGTGGTGAGGCACTGGAACATGTTGCCCAGAGAAGTTGCAGAAGCTCCATCCCTGGAGGTGTTCAAGGCCAGGCTGGACGGGGCCTTGAGCAACCTGGTCTAGTGGGAGGCGTCCCTGCCTATGGCAGGGGGGTTGGAACTCAATGATCTTCAAGGTCCCTTCCAACATAAACCATTCTATGAATCCATGATTCGATGTGCCTTCCTGTCCTCACAGTGTCCAACAGGTTAGACCCTCTCTAATAAGGTGACTACAAAATACAAGCATGTGCTCAGACGCAACTTCTCCTTTTGTTTGCTGCTGAGACACTGTTTCATGACCTTAGAAAGTTTAAAAGCTTTTGTTTGGGGAAAGAGAGCTAAAATAGGACACCTGCATCACAGGCCTCCTCATTCGCTTACCTTCAACGTTACCTTTCAACAATGAAAAGAGCACTCAGTCACTGCGAGGGTGCAGTTAGGGTCCCTCTGGGTGGCCAGGTCGTCCCATGCGCTCAGCACTGCAGAGGCCACCTTTGTGGCAAGCAGAGACCTGCCTGCTTTCACAGACCAGGCCAGCAGCTTTTCCTTCATGTGGAAGGCTGGGGTGTTCCTCTTTCATGCCCACCCTTTCATCAGCCCTGGCTGCTGGGTCGCTGCCCCCGGGCAGCCATCAAGCTGTGCCAGAGGTGCGGACGCTGCTGGATCTGGATTTACAGGTGGTGCTGATGATGGTTTTGGTGCCGTCCTTCACCTGCAGTGAGTTTGACCCAGGCATTCCCAGTCTGTGTCAGTATTTCAGGATGTGAGGAGGGGGGTGGCCTTCCCTTTCCCACCCACTCCTTGGGGCACCTGCCTGCCACCACGCTGGAGCAAGACCTGTCCCTCCGGCAGCACACGCATCCTCCCTTTGGTGGAGGGAAGCACTCTGGGCCAACACAGAGAGGCTGGTGATGGGGCTCACATCCCCTCACGCCAACCAGTGATAAAACAGGCATCTATTTAAGGTGCCCATTTCTGGCAGTCCTGCTCCTCCACATGCCCACCACCCCGACCTTGCTTCCCACCTCTACCACCCTGGTGGCAGCATGAATGGCCCCACCGCAAGCCAAAGGAAGGAATTGGTTTGGGTTAAAGACACGTTTTTTGCCAGGTTAGTGTTAACTCGTCTCTCTTCCTCAGTCTGGGCAGCAGCAGGACTGGCAGGGCATTGCCAGGGTGGGAAAGAGAAGCTGTGAGGGCCAGAACGGCAAGAGGGCAGCCCTGCCGCAAGGCAGTTTAAGGCACAAGTGTGACTGGTGATGTGCTGGGAGCCCTCCTGTTCCTGTCTGTGTGCTCACCAGCACGGTGGCACTGCAGGAGCCGCCCTCCAGAAGTGCTCTTCTCTCCCTCTTAGCGCAGAGGGAGCCCAGATGACTAGCTGCAACAGAGCTTTAACTCTTCCCCAGGTGGAATTAAGCAAGGTTAACCCCACCTCTGATGGCTTCCCGAGGCCGCAGAAAAGGCTGCGGCAGAGAAGGATTTGAATCCAGATTTCCATGGCTCGTGCCCTAATGCCCGGACGATCTTTCCTCTCTGGAGGCAGCCATCTGAGAGCCAGACTCTCCTCTGCAGTGTCAGCCGCAAATAATCAAATGCCATGACAGCAGAGACGGCCTCAAGCACTTCTTCCTCCCAGAATTAATCAGATGATTATTTCCTCAGGATAATATTTTATTAATGTAACTGTAACCCATTCCATTAATACCTTTATTAAGTGTCACTGGGCTTACACTGCCATGCACTGTGTGGGGCACTGGCTGGTGAGGGCCAGCAGCTGCCGCCACTCAGTAGCATCAGTAAAGGTTTTCCACTTGTCTTCACACTAATGCTGGATAAAGTCTAGGTGTCCCTGTTTCCTTTGTCAGCTGGTGACAGAGACAGGGAAGGGTGTCCTGGCTCCCTTTGGCGGGGGGCAAGGAATTCAGTCCACAGGCTTAAAGGAGTGGATTTCTAGGAAGGCAGGATTTCAGACAGCTTTGTGGAGCTCTCCCCATTGCATGTGCAAGAAAATAATCTCTTTGGCTGGCTCATCCCGTATTAGCTTCCCGATTCATCCCCCAGACTCTTGAGCCAGGGCCCTCCATACTTCATTAGTTCACTGAGCCCTGTTGCACCTGCTGCATACATGTTACTAGGTCACTGCTGATTAAATAATTCAGTCTCTCTGAAATGACGGTCCTCAAAAAAGTGGGTTATGTGCTGAAGCCAATCCTGTTTGCCTCAAGGAAGGCTGGTGGTACTGGCCAGCGCTGTTTGGTTGAGAGAGATTTTTGATGGAGGAGACGGAGTTGCAGTAACAGGATGGCTTTGTCGGAAGTACAGGCTGTGATTTCTTTGCCCCCAAAGTGTTTTCAGAACAAAGATTGCTGCTCTCCTGCATCTCCAGGGCACAGAAACAGGAATTCAGTTTCATGAATTTTCCTTGTAGGAACACTCAGCTGAATAATTATGATAGGCTGCTGCGTAAACATGAGATACATGCAGGCTACAATACACACACAAAATACAGTAAGGAATTACTTCTAATTTCTTTTATAAAGCTGGATATGGTGGTTAATACAGATGTGATGTTCCCATTTCCAGTGGGATATTATTGACCTTGTATTAATCACAGAGTCACAGGCTGGTTGAGGTTGGAAGGGACCTCTGGAGATGACCTTGTCCAACCCTCCTACTCAAGCAAGGTCACCTAGAGCTGTCTGCACAGGACCATGTCCAAGTGGCTTTTTGATACCTCCAAGGATGGAGACTCCACAACCTCCCTGGGCAGCCTGTGCCAGGGCTCGGTCACCCTCACAGTGAAAAACTGTTCCCTGATGTTCAGATGGAGCCTCCTGTGTTTCAGTTCGTACCTATTGTCACTGGTCCCATCACTAGGCACTAAAAGTCCCAGACTTCTCTGAGAAGGTAAGCCTTGGTGCTAGAGGAAAGTACAGCTCATGTATATTTACTCCTTTAGGGTGGGCCCTTGGAAGTCACAATTACTGAACTCTCCGCTGGTTGAAGGACCTTTAGAAGAGAAGTTGGAAATGCTCCTTCTACTTATAGCAACGGGAACTCCCCATCCAGGCATGTCAGTCTGGCCGCTTTCACACTCTGCACTTCATACCACACACAGGACAGGTTTGAGTAAAATTTTAGCCATTTTGGCACTTCAGCTATTTTGATTTAGAATAAGTAAAAACTGTGCAAGATAATGATGAACTCTCTGATTTTTCTTATTTTTTTGGAAAAAGAACAGGATAATACTGACGCTATTTGAGGGGTTTTTTTTATATGGCTATTACTTAGACATTAGACACAATGCTTTGGGATGGCAGCAATGCTGTTATGTGTGTATTGACAGCTGAACACCGCTGCTGCCCATTCGCTCTCTCCGAGTATTGACTATAGTTCTTAAAGCTCCAGCTGCTGGAAGCAAGGGATTAAAAAAAAAGTAAGCTTAGCTTTAATTCTGAAAAATCTGCGGTCGTGCATTAAAAAGGTGCCCTGAATAAAGATTCAGGAGCCAGAAGTCACATTAAACAAACTTCCCATTCAATTTGCAGTTCTCCCTGTTTTTAAGCCCACCTTGTGATTTTGAAAGCTGGATTCGTACACTTGAATGACCAGGGCATGTAACACGTTGGCCAACATGACACCGTGAAAGTGAAGATCAAATCCTTCAAAATAAAGTTGGTTTTCCTACTAATTTCTTAAGTCCCAGAAGAACTTCTAAATTTTATTTTTACCACGTATGATGTGCATTTGGTTTTGCATTTCACTCAACTTGCACAACGAAAAGAGACCAATCTTTCTGAATACGGTGGCTACTGTGACCTGCAGAATTACTGCTTTAAGCCTTCAGCACCTGCCTACAGCAACCTTACGTATACAGCAAGCAAATGCACTTTCCCCTATATGTCACCCACTTCCCATTGTATTAAAAGATACATAATGAAACTATTGTCAAAAAAATAACAGCTACTAACACATACATCTAGGTTGAGGATTAACATAAATAACTTGTGCCCTTCTGACAGATGAGAGGATTATATGGTATCCTATTGTGTAGGCAGTAAATAATCAACCTGATTTTCTTTTTAGACAAAAGCTAAATTTGAGGCCTGAATTATTACTTCTTCCCTAATGATAAAAGACAGCTGCATAAGGCAAAATGTGCAGTGATGTCTGAACACAAAAATGAGAGCAACTCTCAAAAGGCTTTGCAAAATTCAAAGCGGAGCAATAAATGCACCTATTTAAGGGAAATAAAAATTGAGATATTTATTAACACTTTTAGAACTAATTTTGATATCTCATTCCTCTCCTGCCTTTGATCCTGCTTTTTCTTCTTCTTAAGAATAAATAGATTAGACTGCTAATGAGACACCTCAGGATGGAAAATTACCTGCAAAATTGTCCTCCTCCCTGGGAGCTTCCCAAGCCCAGGCTCAGAGTTACCATGACCATAAGCTGCAGAGCAACTCCTGAGCTTGGGATTTGCATTCTCAGGAGACCCACGCAGCAATGCTGTTATCTGAGGGAGTGGAAATCCAAGTGCACAAGGTCAGAGGACAATTTTGATCTGTCTGCAGAGACACCTTTTTTTAGCACTCTTCTTCAGGGATATACAGGCTCTGTCAGCTGAGGCCTGAGGTTTCCTCTCCAGCTCATGCAGAAACTTTTCCACACAACTCTCTGAGAAATGCGCAATTACAGAGCGAATCTGCTGTGGGACAGGGTGGCTCACACGCGTTGCTGATGGTTTAAAAAAAAAAAAAAATTATTACTTTAAAATGATGCCTCAGGTTTGATTCAAGTACCAGGAAAAGAGTGTGAGAGACAGAGATTCACACCTTTTACTGACTTGTACAGTGTTATTTACAAATTCTCAATCCACGAGGACAATCCCACCCTTCCTGGATGCCATCTGATGTCTGCAGGGCTGCCAGATAAATGAAAAAGAAAAAAGAAGTATAAATTCCTGTGTGTCGTGATGCTCTATTTTACAGAGTCACTGCTTTAGAAATGAGGTGACAACAAACTGGCTTCAGCTTTGGCTACTCTATTTAAAAAAAACAATAAAAGGAAGGAAAAAAGTCCCAGAGAGAGGCAGCAAAACCAACTAGAGACAAAGAAATGTCTGGAAAAAGACAGGCTGAACAGATGGGAATTCCTCTGTCTATACTGGAGAAAAATAACACAGGAAATGATAAAAAAACCCACATATCAAATAATGAATGGCCAATGGAAAAGTAAAGCAGAAACTCCTGTAAATACGTTTGTATAGAGGTTATACTGCTGAGTGTGTACTACAGGTATTCTTCTGCCTTGATTTATAGAAGAGAGAAATTGCTGTGGTCAAAAGTGAAGCAGATGCTGGCCTCGAGCAGACTGCAGCAGTCCATGCTTCGGGTTCTGGAGATGCCAGAAGAAACACCAGCATGTCAGCCAAGGCAGTGGTCGTCCAAAGTCTATTCACTGAACTGTTTTTGACAATTCCGGGGTTCTTCCCTTCTTCTCCAACACTTTATTGGCACTGCCCAATGTCAGAGTGACATCCTGGATGAGACTGGCCAACCTGGAGCAACAGCTCCACATGTTCTGTGTTAGTGTTGCGATTAGTCTCAAATATTATTTCTGTAACTTTTCCCAAACTCTGTCAAGCACCCTCGGGTTTCTGTGCTCAGACTTTGAGCTGAGTGCAGGTTTCCACAGACTGTTTTGATATCCAGTTTGCAAAGCTGCAAGTCCACAACGAGACAACCTCCACCCAGCTGCTATGTCACGAAGAGGCCCCTGTGATTTGCCACCTGCAGCCAAAGCCACCTCCAGAATCAACCAAACCAGTCATAAACCCAACCAAACCGTTGTACGTGAGAACAAGAGCAGGCCAAGTCCCCTAAGCTATGGGCTGGAAGCAGGACCGTCCGGTAAGCACCCACACTCTGCTCAGTGCCTTTCCAGTTTGTGCAAAACCAAGCAATTGCAGGGTGCAAGATGAATTTAGAAAACAAGTCAGCGAATCAAACAAGACGGAAGAGTGAGAACGTACGGCTGAGGGTCCAAGCCATGAAAAGAAGCATTAAGCTAAATTAGCTTCATAACTAAGGTGGAGGAAATCAAACCGCATTTTTCTTTCTCAAATTAGAGTTTACCCATGATGGTAAAACCTGGAGCAGGAGGAAGACACTGATGGCCTGCCTCTGCCTCACCCCTGTGCTCCAGAACATTCTGAGCTGCCCACCACATTTGTCACCAACACCCATCACACATTTACTCTCGCTTGGACATAGCTCCATGTATGCTTAGTGGCCAAGCTCTAATCGGAGCATGACATACCTGCAACAGAAGTTTGAAAGGCTGTAAGAATAAACATAAGGGTTTAAAAATACACGTTACTATTTGTCCTAATGTGGGTGATTGGAGTAAATTGGTTGGGGTGAAACATGACGGCCAGTTCCAAATCAGAATCCCCTACAAGTCCTGAGATGCCTAGATCGACATTCCCAACTAAGGATTTTTGCAGTAACAAATTCAGAAAGAAAGAATTTATATTTTTTTTTCCATGTGGTATGGTACTAAGCATTGGAAACAAACTTTTTGCCAAGGATGGCTCTTTTAATCCCAGGAGACAGTTTGGCTGGTAACTTCAAGTGACTGATGACTCCGGCAGCACCGGTTTCTTTAGTGTCCAAGTTGAGACACCCAAAAGGGAGTTGCTTTTCTGTTGGTGGAGAATGGTGCCTCCCAGCACAGCTCCCCCCCAGGAGCTAATTGCTTTTGGAAGCGCACACCTCCATCACCCAAGGTGATTATTCTGAAGGGAAATTGCTGTAAGAACTCATTAATGACACAGGAAGCCATTATTTCTCTTTGAGTATATGGCATCCTTTAGGAACAGCACGGGGCTGCGAAACAAGACGCAGGTGAGATCATGTGCTGGCTTTTCCCTCTCGGCTAAGAGTGTGAAAACTGTAGTGAACAATGCACGCTTTGTATTGGTCTGCTGAGCACCGGTATCACTGGCTTAATGCACCCTAAACCTGTGACAGACAGCACGAACTACTGAATTCCTGAAGTGACCTTGGAAGGGAATAGCTCGTCTATCAGGTGGCAGCCTACACCCAAGCCTCCTGATAGCGAGGTGTCCAGCAGAGCTTTTTAAAGAACTTTATTCAGTTGTGTGGGGGTGAAGCAAGGTGGTGGAGATGCAGTGACTTCCCTGCCACCTCAGAAGCACGATTACTTCACCTTTTCTGAAGTAATTTTTGCCTCTCCATCCTGGTCCTACCAGAGCTGACATACTGCCTCCTTCCCCGCATTCCTCCTTGCTGGGCTCTGCGTGCCGTTTGCTGTCACGGGGCTGGACACGCCATCGCTGCTCCACTACTGCCCACCTCCGCAGCGGGCGGAGGTCCTGGTGGAGGGCCCATGGCAGAGAGACCTTACCTGGGCATTTGCCAGCTGTTCTGTCCATGTTTCATTGCAGACTGCAGCACCGTGACGAGTAACTTCCCTACGTGAACAGAAGCAGTAAAAAAAAATGATGTTTCTTCTGGGTGCAGCCTAGCTAAGAGAAGAATCCCCCTCTTCCTCCCTCCCTCCCGCAAAAACCAGACTAGATGCAATATATAGCCTTGGTCTCGTCTAGCTCATCACATTTCTGATGCATAAAGCATCCTCAAAATGTCCTCAGATACGACATTCTTCCTAGCTTGTGCTATTTAAGTTAACAATCAATAAACGTAAACCAATTCAGGATTTAACTGGGAATAGCGACTCAGTATTTAGCAGGGGGACTACTGGGATAACACGGCTGGGACACAGCTAATGCTGCTGCTTCCAGACACGTGCCCAAAATGATGGGCTCTGAGGAAACACTGGGGACTTGGGAGCCTGCTGCAAACTGCCCGCAGGTACCCAAGGCCTCTCCTTCCAAAGTTAGAGGGCACACAGTGCCCGCAGGGGCTGGCGGGGGAGGTAAAACAGGAGAAGCGATGAGACCACCAGGTGAAAGAGCTCGGACTCAGCTATGGGCTACGGAAACCCAGGGATTTTGTTCATTCGTTAATTTTCCTTTATTGTCCTTTGCCGCAGAAGGCATGTAAGCAACCCATCTAAGCAGGCGCGCTTGTGAAGCAGAGCTACCTTAAAAACAGCAGAAGGATAAAAAAGGACTTCTGAAGCTGCTTCTATTTCTTTTCTTTCCCGCTTCCACTAGGAACTATTTTTCTAGAGTAGGAAGATGCATCTTTTTTAAGGAACATTATTGGAAACATGAATTTAAATACAGAGAGCCGATCTAGAATTGCATGAAGGCACCCCAGAGTACCATCTAATTGTAAAAACTAAGAATGAAGAGCCATCTAAATCCATCCCGCTGCCGATGCAGAACAGCTCCCTGCAGGATATTTACAAGTTTTTAACGCCTTGGCCTTGTGCCTCACGTGCACCAGAGACACACTTTTAGGCCAATAAAACATCCCTTGTCATGGTTTAATGCTGTAAGAATTAATTTATCACTAATTATTTCCTCTTTTAAAGCCCTGCTCTTTGGATAGCTGTGACATAATTCTTAAAAATCACACTAGTTAAAGAGCAGATGTACACCGGCCCCTCCAGCTCCCTGCCCACCAAGGCCAGTTATTCAAATGTTTTCCTTTTCCCAGTTTAGTTTCAGCTCTTGCGGTCGATGAGAGGCTGAAAACCCCGATCACGCAGGGTACTGGGGGGAATGGCTCGAGTCCTCTCACTGCTCCTGACTGGGCACCCTCCCACCCAGGGTCTGCTGGTGACTTGGAAGGGCTTTTCCTTCGTGGTGGTGCTGCCCAGGTTAGAAAAGGGTGAACCTCTTTGGGCTTCATCACGGAGAGGAGTCTGACTGCGGACAAAGCGAGGCCTGACAAAGTAAAGGTGAAGTTTTGACTTCACTGAAGCCTAAGGAAATATGATTTCACTTTAAGTCTCTCTCTGTCTCCCTCACATACACACAATCCCGACGTTAAGTGATTTCATCTTTCATAGTTGAAGGTCAGCCATTTCAACGCTGTATTTTTTCCACAGCGAGTCACAGTTTCTGCTCTCCTGGCAGATCTGCACAATCGACATCCTAAATAAACCACAAAAGCAAGGCAATTGGAAGTTATTGGACGCTTTTATTTTAATGTAGCACCCAGCTCCGTATCACATACATTTTCCAAAATTAGATGGGCATAGTATAGAACACTATACATTTTGCAGCTTACCACGTGGACAGTCTGCAGCTGTGAAAACAAATTGCTTAAATCTGGCTATCTACTTTATAAGTTAAAATTCAAATATATAATAGCCTCAGGGTATTTTATTTTTTTTAGATTAACAACGATAATGCTTGCAATAAGATTTTTCTATATCAAAAAAATCCGTAACAGAGTAAAACATAATGCATATGTTCACAGCACATTATCATGAAGATAACTGAAAAAAGCTTCAAAATATATCATCTCTTCTCAAAGGTACTACATCACTTTTTTTTTCCCCTGAAAAAATACTCTTACTCTTTCGTCAACAAATGATGTGGCTTCATGAGGGCCCCTTTTCCTTCGTCTATAACCCCATGTATTTTCTTGTCAAGGACTCTGTGTGAGCTGAAGGGCTGACGGTGCTGGGAAACAGACAGCCCTCATTCCCTCGCGAGCAACTTTTACAGGCTCTCCTTCTCCTCATCTGGAAGCTCAGCTGGGAGGAATGCAGCTTATGCACCACCAAAAGGCAATTTCCATAGCACACCCATCCCAAATGCTTCCTGTGAAGGGTTCCAAGTCCCAACCATCCCTTTGGGGTTGTTCTACCGTGCAAGTCGTCACCACCCCGCGCTGGTTAGCCCTGGCAGTGTCACACTGTGACTGTCTGGGTGACAGGCGAACGAGCTCCTCTCCCCAGTGTGGATACACAATTCCCAGCAGCAAAACTACTGCCACGCATATGAAAACAGTTTGGAGATAATCTTGCGAGTTAAAAAGGATATTCACCAACTTACGAGTAGCTAGGCCAAATCCACTAATCACTGACGTTTTTGCTCCGTCAGCAAAACTCTCTGGAAGAGAGAACTGAGAACTGTCTGGAAAGAGATGGTAATATTTTCACTGCATCCTAGTATAAATTTAATAACTAGGAGAAGGACATTGATCATTAAGGATTAATGTTTGTTCACAGGCAGTTTGCTTAAAGGAATGCCTCTGAAATGGAAACTCTTCGCCTTGCTTAATTACCAGGTCGTTATTTATATTTAAAGGCTCAAATAAAAATTGCTTCATCTACAAAGGCAACCAGTCACTACACTTCTCTGGGCATTTTTGTTTTTTCACCACTGAATCACCATGTATTGAAACAAGTATTTCATAGGAAGGTATTGTGTGAAACATGAACAGATCCATAAAGAAATGCATGATCTAAAGGAAGACACGTGAGTGCACGTTTGCACACGCATGCCCCCACTGAGGAAGATACTTACCTGGGATGTGGAAGAGCCTCTTTAAGACCCTGCTCTACCTAGTCTTGTCCTTGGACAAAAACATATAATTGTCCAAACGGGAATAGCCACAGGAAATTGAAGACTTAGAAAGGGGCACCAGGCTGATGGTCTGCAGATCCTCTCTGATGCAAGGAAGCCATGCTCCAGCTCCTGTTCCCAGTTATCCTCTCTTGCTGGGCATGTTCTGCTCTGCATAAACACCTACAGAAACTGTGAACTGAGAAGAGTGAGACCTCACGCACGGGAAGCTGCCCACGTTCCTTGGTCAGGCTGTAGGCTGGGACAGGCAGATGCTAGTTGCTGTCCTGGGTCAGGCGCATCAGGGGCTTAAAAGCTGATTGCTCTCCTGTAGCTCAAGAAAGTGCCCTGAACATTGAGCAAACTGCTTGTGAGGTCTCCCTTTCTGACCAGATGGTCTCTCTTGGGTCTAGGAGCACCTCCCATCCAAAGTTTCAGAACGTAAAGGTTTCTGCAAGAAATGATGATTTTGCTGTACCCACATTTTTCTAAAGGAAAAACATTTTTTGTGAAAATCGGATTTAGATGTGAATTTTGACCAGCCAGGGTCTGTTAATAGTAGCCACGAGCGTGGCTGCATGGAGCAACTGCCAGAAGCACTGTCTTATAGTGTCATGATGCCTTCTCTCCCTCTCAAAATGGTAACAGCTCCCCAAAATCAGAGATACTTTTTCATTTTACATGAGCTATCACAAATGCTTAAGTACTCAGACACGCAGAAGAATAACTTCCTACACCATATGTAAAACACCAACATTTCTCCTGGAATATTTCACTTTACTCTCTACGTGAAGTAGTGTATCATCATCACAGCCAATGTTTCATCAAACAGAATACAAATTAACTCACACTCTAGGTCTTGAAGCTGAGTGGGGCATTTGATTGCATCCCTAAAAATGCAGGGACGGTTAGATTTTAAATTTATTAAGTCCTGTGGTAAGGTAACAACTGAGTAAATATTTCATTGTTGACTAACCAAGTATCCTGATTTCCAGTGAAGGAACAAAACCTCCGTACATTAGAAGGAAGACGTCTGAGAAAGACATATAAATTAGACTTTTCCACTCTTCCTTTGAACAGCATCTATTCCATGAATAATCCAAGTTAAATAAATGGAGGATTATTCTACAGGAAGCTCCTATCAAACATAAGAAAGCCATCCACTGCCTTAAAAATGCAATGTGCACACTTTTGTAATCATTAAAAAGCTTTCCTTAAAAATCACGCATAAGATAAAAAACCAAGGTGCCACAGGATTATATTCTATCGAATAGTAGAGGTTTATTAACCAAATGACAACGCAAGAACTAACAAGCAAAGAAAGAAAGAGTACTTAATCTCAGGAATGACTCAGTGTTATGAGATAAATGACAATAACTTCTGAACAGTACCACTACTAGCAAGAGAGCAGCAGCTGCTTTGCAGCTTCCCAGAAAAGTCTGCAATTCTCACACTTTGTCACTGACCAGGAATGACCGTCTGACCCCAGCTAGGCAACAGTTGCACAAAAGAAGTCCCAAATCCAGAGAAATGGTTGTTGCTTGTTGACACAGTGGTATTTAGTTGAATCGAAACCAAAGTGTTATAAAAACCAACTTTCAGTAACAGTTCTGCAAATGCTTACTTTCGCCTTCAGACTTCTGGATCCACGTCCAACATCCACATCCCTTTCAGCAAAAGCAGGCCGTTTCCTCATCACTTCAAACGTTCCCGTCCATGACTGCCTTATCTCTCAACAAAGCATTCGGCTGCTCCAGTGTCCTCTGACACCCCACTGCAGCCACTTCACGATCCACCCTGAAGGGGGGCTACCCAGCTGCTTCAAACCCGATTCTCCTTCCTCTCAGCCTGAGGGCCTTCCTATAGCTACATGTAGGGAGAAAGCATACCACCACCAATGGTAAAAAAAAACGCTGCACCGTTTCCGCAAGGCAAAGGCGTACGCTTGAATTATGTCAGTGAACAACAGGGTATGAAACACGTGCAGCGTCATGTTTAAGACAGATACCAGGTAGGTGACGTTCCCTTGCAGTGAAGCACCCATCATAGGCACGGAGGGAGCAGGGCTGATAACGTTATGTCTGAAGTACCCCAAGAAATAAAGCAACCTTAGTTAGCCAGCTTCCATCGCGAGAACTGAGACCGAAACCAAAGACCACCGCATCCACGGGAAAATTCCCACTGAACTCAGTTTGCCCTGGATCACACCCAGGTCAAAAATTAATCTTTACTTCTTCATTTAGAAAACAGGTGGGTATTAGCAGCTTCATCCTATCAGTAGCATCTCCGGTGAGGTGGAAAGGAATCTTAACGAAAACCTGTTGTAGAAGGCAATTATTCCCATCACACGTTTTATAACCTCATATATAGCATTTTTGCTATCTTTTTTCTTCTGGAAATACCTTTCTCGTACACATCCTTAAAACAAATCAGCAGCTATTAAGACAACAAAGCAGACCAATACAAATGTACATAGAACAGCTTTTGTAAAAATGCCCCAAAGGCATTTTTAACCTCTTGTTAGAAATACATTGTTGGTTAAAAAAAAAAAAAAGAAGGAAAAAAAAAAGGTATAAACCAGTGATCTCAAACATGCTACAAGTATGCAGAGATACTGGCAGTTGCAAGCAAGTGATCAAACACTGGTGATAGGAAACAGTTGTAGCTCAAAAACCAGATTTTTTTTTGTAATTTCCAAAATAATTAAATTTTAGTATTTTTTACTGTTCTCTTATATGATTTGAACTTATAAAATACAAGCTCTCTAACATTAAAATACATCTGTGATTGCATAATAAACAGTGCTAAGAAAAATAATTATCTGACATGATTGCGGATAAAGACTCTGTATGTCTAGTGAGTTTTATTCTTGTAGTACATTAAACCCACAGGTACTCTACTGTGATACAATCCTACAGGAATCAGTAACATCCAGAAGCCCATCTCAGAGGATGAGTTTTAAATTTAAGCAAGAATTCAGGAATGCTGTACCTCTTAATGATCCGGGCAGGAGGTGCTGCCAGAACGCGTATAAATCAGGAATTCTTTACATAAATAAAATATTCTCAGGTTTTTCATTTCAGTGATAAATTGCATTTACACGTTAGGCTGGGAAGAGGGAGGAAAGAAGGGGAAGCATCCCTCTGCAGTCAGATACTCATTTCCTGTACCTTCTTCACCTGCAAAGGCAAAGGTGTGGAGTGGGGTGAGGGGAGACCCAACAAACAGGTCCTCCCCACCGCCACCACCTCGGCAGACGCCCTGCCCAGCCGCTCCGTGCTCCTCTCCTTGCGGGGCTGTCGGGACGCAGACACTCGCGTTCCGCTCTTGCGGCTGCACGGCGGCGTGGGAGGTCACAAGACGGTGACGGGACGTAGCTGCTCCAGCTGCGTTTCCAAGGCAATGCGTTCCTTGTGAACCTCCTGCAGGAGGGAGAGAGATGCGTTGTCACTTTTGGGATGCTCGCATGCACCACCCCGCACCGGTAAAGATGAGCCAGGCAAACTGCTGGCGTTGACTGGAGGCGAGGGGCTCTGCTGTTTAAGTAACTCTCCTTGGGGTCTCAAAACACCGTACCAATGCCACGCAACCAGCCTTCACAGCCCTCTACTGCCTCCTCCTTACAGTGGGGCAATACGGAGACTCAATCACTTGCCCGGGTGATTGTGGAGAGGAGCAGTCATCCACTGGCTGGCAGAATACCTTGGGAACCAGTGAAGCTGGCCACTTTGGCAATTTTACCAAAGAAAGTCAGGTTATTTTGAAATCACATTTCCCCTCAAACCTGCCTTTTTTTTTTTTTTTTTTTTTTAAGAATTTTTGGTTCACATAACCAATCTCTTTTCTTTTGGAAATGAAGGAGACAGCCTTTCTAAGACGACACGGCTTTGCAATCTACCTCTGACAGCTGCGGTAGGAAACTCATCAGCCTCGGTCAGAAACTAACTGTGAAGGCTTTGGGGACCAGCAATTCTGGGAAAGCCTCTCCTGGTCTCGAGGCTGCCCCTGCGCTGAGGGGTACCCGGCTCTCGCTGACCTCCCATCAAAGGGCTGCCCTGTGACTCCTCCAGGCTTTGGTACCCCGTTTGGGCACCCCCAGCCTGGGATTGCACCTGAATGCTCCCCACGCCTCGGTGCAAGCTGTGCCTGAGGGGCACCCGTCATGTCTTCTGGTCCCCGTAAAAACATAAAGGCTCTGCTCCATCACAAAGCTTCCAGGCAGCAACACAACTTGAAGGACAAGTTCAGTTTTTTGCTCGTGTTTGAACTCAGGCAAATCCCTCTGTCTTTACGTGCTTCCTTCACCCTGACATAAAATACAGATAACAGCACCGGCCTGTTTTGTGCAGGTCGGGGAGTTTAAGTATGCTGGAGATAGTGCATGGGAGCAGATAAGAGCTGAGCCAAGGAATGATGGCAATGTGCTGTCATTAAAAGCTTTCACCCCCATGCTTATTTCAATCGCTGGTCTGTATTTTGCTATGATTTTAGTACAGGGCATCCAACTTGCATTTCTCTTGGGGGATCCTTGACAACCAGGTAAGAAATTATGTCAAAGCAAAGTTGAACATGCATTCAAACCTTCACCTTGACTGAAGAGGTAGTGTAACTGGGGGTTCTCCTCCCTTTCCAGACAAGTCTGTTCATAACAGGCAAGGAAGAAAAAGCTGTAGCAGATGAAAAACTAAAGTCTGTACTACCTTTGGACTGAGAAAACAGGAAAACCAGAACTGACACTAGTAAGTAAACAGCCCCTTGAGAACACGTTAAAAGACTGACTTGTCTTGCAGACATCAAAAATCAGTGTTAGATGTTCACATAAAGCATGGTTTAGCCAGGCCATGTATACCAAACGCCTGACTCCAGGAGACAGTTATGTAGCACAACTGATGAGAAGACAAGAAAGCTACGACTGAGTTGCTCTTCTGTACTAGGTGACACCATCACGTTATCAAACTTTTCAGAAAGACAAAGTTCACCCTTTGGACTTACTCTAACTGCCAGCAGAGCTGTATGCACATAGGTTGTAGCTTTTCCCAGAAATCCTTATCCTACCCACTCATACAGTATAGTTATCCCCTTCCAGAAAGCAGGAAATAACACAGCAGGTTTCATCTGAGAGGATGAACAAGATTCTCTGCTGGAGGTGACACATAACTGATTGCAGGGAGCTCTGTCGCTGATTTTCAATGCATTCCTTACCTTCAGCTGCTGCTGGAGCTCACTGTTCAACCTGGCGAGCACAGCATTGGCTTCTTTGTTTTTTCGTATAGCGGTCTGAATAGCCCTTTTCTGCTTGGAAGACTGTCTGCCAGACAGATAAATACAAAACGTTTCAATTAAGAGCCTCAACAGTGGCTGATGCCAGAAGACCAGTCATCCATTTTGCGTGTCTGCACTCAATACAAACTGGACTACGCTTCAAAGACAAGGTACAAACTACACATTTAAGAGAAGAAAAATGTAACACTGAAATGAGATGTCTGAATCAGGTAGACTGTTCGAAAGTAAACTGGTCACACTTGTTAACCTGAATGCCAGAAACACTTTAGCCTGTCTCAATTATTTAAAAATCACCACATTCTGATTCAGCTTAAGAATAATCCCTGCATAGCTGTACTTAATTGCAGCACCTCTGCTTTAGCGGTTTCCAGACACTTGTAGAGTTTAAAGATTCACGAGTGGTTAACAAAAAAAAAAAAACAAAAAAAAAAACCAAAAATCATCCTATGAGGAAAGAAAGGACATCTGCACGAAAACACTTGTCTCAGATTTTTTTAGGGTACTGCTGATTCTGATGTTTCTTTACTCCAAAAATTAATCTTTCTTTCATTCAAAGCAGTCATTTCCACCAAAACCGTGTGATGTCACAAACAAGAACAGGTAGATGGCTTATGGCCTTTCCTCATGTCTTTTGCTGCTTAAAAGATTTCTCTTACATTATTATTATTACTCTATAGCCCATGGTAACTCATCTGGAGGAAATTACAGCTAGGCAGACAGGTACAAGAGGAGAAAGCTCTGTACATAAGGACCAAACTACTCCAAGAAACAGAGGTAACAGGAAAAAGAAAAGAAAATGCAGAAAATATTGCCTGAATATTCCAAGCCCTTTTCCAAATAGATTATTTAAAAGTTTTACATAAGGCATCAAGAGCTCTTTAATGACAAATTTGATCTAAAACAGACACTCTATTTGAATAAAGTCCATAGGGGTACACAGTCCCCATCAGCTCTTCCTCTTAACAGAGCTGATGGCACTGATCTTTGCTACAGCATCCGTTTTGCAGCACAAGCAGGTCTTTATGCTTTTATCTTCCAATGAACTGTCAGTTTTCTCCTTCACAATTTTGCTTCAAGCTACTCTCCATAGGCTATAAAGTAATAATGGTAGGAAAAAATAAAAACCAGGGAGCTATACCTCCCTGGTCATTTAAACATTTTAGGAAAGATATAGACAAGACAGGATTAAGTTGAGACACTAACAAATGTTGTTATCTTTCTTTGAACCACTATGGAATATGCACTCCCAAAGCACAAAACAGCACTTTAAGGGCACCCTAGGAGTCTTATTACTTATTCTGATCTCCAATTATGCAGCACAGATTCAGTCTACTGATAAACAGTTTGCCAAGAACCACTCAACTGTTTTGTTTCAGACTGAACCAAATGTCTTTGCAAGGCTTTGGGTGAAGGCGGGCTATAATGTTTGCACACTGTTTCAGTTGAGGGAGATGTATAGACCCCAACAGGGCTTCAGGTGCCTTCGCTCACCATTTGGTACAGCCCCTTCTCCACTGCTATTAAATATAGTGAAATCCCTGTAAGTCTTCGTTGCTGACAGCTTCAACAGCTATATTTATGACAGCAAACAACACATGCTGGGTTTGGCAATTATCGGATTATCACAAGTGGTTCTATGGCTCAGCTCATGCCAGTGGCGAGCTCATTTCTAACCTGCCTTGCGATGAAGAAATATCACAAGGATATGACCAACATCAAGCATTTCATGACTCAATTTCTTGAGCATTTATTTAGTTGGATCTGTCCACATGAGTGAGCAAAATTCCAGAAAATATGTGTAAGGCAAAACCACACACCCACAGAGCTAAAAGAAGTTGTGTTAGACAAGCTGGTTGAACAGCTAGGCTTGCTCGTCAGATACAGAGGTAGGACACCTCTGGAGAGGCTATCAATCAAATATTATCAACTTACACAGTCACTACAGACTTAGTCTACATCTGAGAAGACATACAGGTTTCAGAGACCTGTGTCTTGTGAAGCATTCTCAAAACCAGAGCTATTAAGCACAAAATTACGCTAAGAGCAAGCCCTGCCACACCAGATCTCATGGTGCAGTTTGACATGCTTGGTACAGATTTTTACTTTTGGACTGGGAGGTGGGGCTTGACTGCTGGCAGGGAAGAAGTCACATTTATAGTGGGAGAAAGCTCAGGGGTCTCCAGTCCCTGCGTCTCTGTCCGGAGCTTCCTGCGGGCAGGTTTGGAGGGCGGCTGAGCGAGAACAACCTCCTGCAAGGAAGAAGCACAACAATGTTAAGACAGGCCATGTGTCTCCCGTCATTAGGCTGGGGAATACTTGTGACACAGAAATTGCTGACAGCTGGCCTAAGATTTCATAACTTGAAGAGGTACAGAGCTTAATTCAAATTTGGTAATAGCCTCTCAGGTTCCAACTTTGAAAAAAGGAACAATAACTCCTGCAACCCCTTTATGAATGACGTGATTATACTGGTGCTTTGTCTTCATCTGGATGACAGGCTCTTCAGAACTGGACTGCATAGCTCTGTATGCATTTTCAGGGGGGCAGAAGGAGGAGTATAAATACAAATACTAGCCCCCAGTTGACCCAAATGCATTAGAACCAAAAAGAGATTTATTTTTAATTATGCTCAGTTGGTAAAAATCAATAATCAATCACTTGCATCTCAACTTACTACCTCACCCCATCTGGCATGGAGTCACTCCCTCCTCTTCCCCTCCTCTCTTACATGAAGCAACACTGAAAATAGTTTAGAAAGACACATGTATAAAATTATCCATGCAAAATTAAGATGTTGGAAGTGTAGAAGGACAGTTACTTCACTTGATAAGTTATAAAGACGTAAGTCTGGTTTGTAGGTAAAACAAAAAGTCTTGGATTTTTATACCTTTAATGGTAAGTGTTTTCATTATTTTAAATTAAGACAACCTTTCTTTTGCAACAAGAAGCAGTTTTAATGACTTAAAGCTGTTTAAAATCTGAAATATATCCTTTTCAGTGCATTTTATTATTAGATCTCTTTTACATGGGATATAACTATTACTGCCCAGTTTCTTGAATGAGAAAGCTAAGACTCAAAAAGATGAAGTGACTTGACAAAGGTTATACATTCAGTGTCACAGTCAAGACCAGAGACCAAATTTTATTATCACTTCCACAGCACACATTTTACTGGGCCAGACTATCTTCCTTACTATTCCTTGGCCAAATGTTAACAAAATAAGACAAAAAAAAAAAAAAAAAAAAAAAGAGGAAGCATTTAATGACCCAGCAATCATAAGAAAAAAACCAAAAAACACATGGTAATAAGCAGCCTGACTCAGCAGAAGAGACAATTAACGGTAATACAGAATGAAGCCAACATAAAACTATCAATAATTAGTATCAGAGGGATTACAATTATCAGAGGAATTAGAATTATAAGGGAACAAGGGGTTTCAACATTAAAAAAAAAAAAGAGTACTACCATTACTGAAACAAAAAGGTCTAAAAATATTATGAGATCTTTTGATAAGGGCATCAGCACTGCACAGATCTGAGATAATACCATGCTCTGAAATCCTGTGTGTATGCGCAGCTCCCTGCAAACACGGGACGTATGGCAAGCGAGGAACTCGCGTATGCCTTCTACAATTATAAACTGCTGGGATGCCAAATTCACAATCCCAGTCTACCTTGAACTGCCCCAAACCTACCAAATCCATAGGATAAATCCCTCTTCCATTTCAAACGTGATACTGGAAGAAATGATCCAACACCTAAAAGGAGAGCCCTCGGAAGGGGCTCTTTTGGCTGACTGCTGTTGCACCAGACCTTGGAAGGTGGGTCAGCGCTGCGCCAACGAGCTGCTTCCCACACCCCACAGCCTGGGGCTTCTCTGTACTTTATGGAGCCACGTGGGATGAGGGCGAGCATGAAGTAGGTGGACCACAAGGATTTCATTTCCGCAGCAAGACTGCAAAGCAGAGTGAAGAAGCAGCAGGGCTAGGCTAGTAGCAGCACGGGGTGAGCACAAGCAGAGCGAGGACAGTGCCCTGAAACTCCTATAGCAATATATATATATATACACACACATCAAATGACAGCAGACATTTTTCTGCGCCCCTTGTTAATGTAAGAAGTGTGATGATGCTCTCTGGGCAAGGTACGCAGTAGGTGCAGCACCTGCCAACAGTTTTTGGTTGGGCTAAGCAAAGGTCTTGTAGGTGGTCCCTGGCTGCAGGAGGGGCCGGAGAGGGGAGGATCTGCATTTGCCCCCCGTCAAAAACCTCTTCTGGCTGGGGCTGGTGGAAGGAGGCGGTGGGAGTGAGGGGTAATGGGCATAAACTTGAACATAGGAAGTTCCATCTTAACATGAGAAGGAACTTCTTTACTTTGAGGGTAGTGGAGCACTGGAACAGGCTGCCCAGAGAGGTTGTGGAGTCTCCCACTCTGGAGACATTCAAAACCCGCCTGGACGCTGTCCTGTGCAACCTGCTGTAGGTGACCCTGCTCTGGCAGGGGGGTTGGACTAGATGATCTCCAGAGGTCCCTTCCAACCCTAACCATTCTGTGAATTCTGAGCGTGACCAGGAGTGGGGAGAGGCTCACAGCCACTGCTAAGGCCACTCCATCCCTAAGCAAGGCCCTGTTAAGAGTGCCATTGCAATTTCAGTGCTTACTTTATACAAATGATATGTTCATGCAAAAACATATTAGAAACTGCACATCTTGAGCAAATCTCTCCCAGCCTGTGTACTTTTTAGCAGCAGATTCTGACCTCCAGCAAACAGGTGTGGTTACATCAAAACTGAATCCTCAATATCTGGAAGCAAGCAGCGCGTCACGATTTGGAAGAATTACAGTGAGACAGGGGTCAAGTACAATCAAACTCTTTTTTGTCTTCCCTAAGGCTCCACAAGCCCCTATTGATTTGAAACAAATGGCAAGCTGACTCTCTTGAAGCACGTGCATCATTGTGTAGGTACTAAGAGCTTTCTTAATGATTTATCTGAGTTCATGTCACACGCAATCCCAGTTCTCTCTAGCATCTTGACCTCCAGAGAAGGTAAACATGTAAAAACGTAACCTTAACCCTCCAATTAATTGCTTTAAAACTCAAACCAACCACATTTGTTGATGAAGGCAAATCACTCCACAACGGTACAGCCAGTGCAGGTCTCACCTTTTTTGCTGAACTGTTTTCTTCTGCCTGCGACGGGGGTCTATTCATCTGAGGATGTAATTCAACCTCAGATACTTGCTCTGTCTGCAACAACAAATCAGTCATTCCTACACCCAGAAAACGACCAGCAGTCACATACAATAAAGTCAAGGAAAGGAAACGTTATACACAAAAGAAAAGTTACTTTAACAATTCAACAGTAGGGGAAATAGGGATTCAGGGTGACAGTTGAATGGATGACATATGTCTTTTGCAGATTTTTAATGAAACCGTTTTCTTGCACTTTATCATGCTAGGAAAACAAGAGAAACGTTTTTCTGTGAAGCGTTATGAACCATGTCTCTCAATGTAAATGACCTAATAGCCAGAATTTCTTCTAGAGTTACCCTTACAGCCTAAATACTCAGAGAAAGACTAAGGGTGGGTGGATAAAAGCTAGAGAGATCTTGGTTGTGCCCTGTCACCTTCTCATCTACTGAAACTGATGAAAATTCATCAGAGTAAGCCTCTGTCTTTGAAGTTTGCAAGACTAGAGTGAGAAAGTCTGAGTTATATAAAAAATCCCAGTAAAGTTACTGAAAACACAAGTCATAAAAGAAGCCACATAAATCTTCTTCCCTCCTCTCTTCTCACGTTTCAAACCCAAACCCAGCTGAGCACTCATCACACAGGTCTACACTTGGGCAAAACAAAACACCCTGCCCCCAGCACATCTGACCCAGCAGCAAGTTACAACACAGAGGGTTAATCCTTTGCTTCGCCTCTCCCGAAATCTTTCAGCATCTTTTCGATTTGCTTCGCCAGTACAGTGCGAAGCGCAGCACATCAGCTAAGGGAGGGCAGCAGGATTTGGAGCTGCCGGTCCCCGAGGAACGCCACAGCAAACACAGTATAAACACGATATAAACACAGTGGGGCTGTTTTCTGTCCAGAAGGTACGGGCTGGCTCTGCAAGGCAGGCAGGAGCAGGGGAGGCTGAGGGCACTTGGCACTGGCAGACGGCCTCTTCGCTTTCCCAACTTCTGCCAAGTCGGAGCCAGGCTGACAACAACCCCCCGGCAGGACAGGCAACATGCCATCCGCCTCTCTCCTCAAAAAAGCCTCATTTCTACGCAGGTGAAAGCTTGCATTTAAAACCAAGTTCCAGGCAAGCCTCAAACTTTAGAGGAGCCAGGATTTTAGCCATAAAAATAACAATAATAATAATAATAATCTGTCACACACTATAGAATCTAATTCACTGCTGCCAAGAGGTTTTTGCACAGCCCCATCAAGCTCTCAAGTCACAAGTTTCCCAGTGCTTAACTGTAAGTTAAATAAAAATGACGGAAAGCACAGAATTTGGTATATTTAAAAAGGAGGGACTTTTTTGTACCACTTCCACTTCTTTCATAACACACTCAATAAGAGCTGTACGGAAAGCTGCAGGGGAAACGCGCTTCTGTCACGTTACTGCCACTCTCCAACTGTATGGTGTTGAACATGTGCACAGAGGAGGGAGATTTGTCATCCTTTTTTAAAGCTCATGTGAAATGCCTCTAGAAAGGAGGAAAAGGTAACCCAGCTGACAATACCCCCCCCTCCCCTTATCGAAGGGTGCTACATCTATAGTGTTATCTGATGGTTTAAAAAAAAAAAAAAACCACAAAACAAACCCACCCTGTAATTTTTCAGTATTATTTGAATATTAGTATCTTAAATATTTGGATTTTAATAACTATTTGATACTAACATTTCAGTTCCGGAAAGCTTTTCATGGATTTAAGAGCTTCTTCCGTAACAGCAGAGTTCTGGTACAAATAGGAGAGTGAAATGGAAAAAGCAATCTTTTTTCTGTCTACAAAAATCAAAGAGCTTTAAAAGTGCATTTAATGCAACAGAGCATTTCTTTATCAGCAAGCTGAATAGCTCCTAACCTCCCTGATTTCTACAACCACTTTTTATACATTTGACAGAAATGAAGATTCTAAGCACGGGTGACAGTAGCCTGGCCAAGTTCATCAGGCCTTCACGAATGATTCGGGGATAGAAAAGTTCAAATACCCAGCAGAGCCACATGATAAATTTGGAACAGGGACAGGGAGCACTAGATAGCCCCCTAACCTGGCCAGGCAGGTAGTTTCTGGTGTTCACAATTTTGTTGGAGTCTATGCTAAACCTTGTGTCAAAAGCAAGAATACAGCAACTTACTCCACAGAATAAAAAAGAAAGGAGACCAACCCCATGTTCTTTATGTATAGATAGAACACAGCTTTTCAAGCACCAAGGTGTTCAAACAGTGTAGAAGTAACTAAATAGACCACTGCTCTATAATGTCCATCGCAAATAAGCAGGAAAATTGCAATTACAATAACATAAAGGACCTGGGAGAAGGGGCAGCAGGGAGGAAACCTCCCCAAGCTTTTGCAGAACCCCCCATTTTACTTTATTTTTTAATGGTCTCATTGCAGGAGAATGCTATTTTAAACTGAGAGGAACTGAAAAGGGGAAAAAGGGTAAACTTTGTGTTCTGGTGGAAACAAACATAAATTAGAGTGCTGATGCCAAAAAGGGTAAGATTTCAAAATTTCTGGCAGTTTGGTATCACAGTTCCTACTGATGCAAGACACGTTTTTTTTACTAGCCGAGTGCTGTGATGTGGCTGTCAGCCGAACAGCTGTGGCAACCGCTGTGCCGCAGGGTTGGGCCACTGGGCTGGCCGCTGCTTCCCGCTGCCTGCACCCGAGGATGGCAAAGCTCAGTCACCAGCAGGGCAGGGACTGGCTGGAGCAGGCAGGTGGTAAAAATAAATAAATAGTTACATTTGACCAAAAAAAAGAAGGGGGGCGGGAAAAAAGAACTAGTTCTGGTGATGCAGCTCATGCATAATGAATAAAACCAAGTGACTGCCATGTCCCTAAAGTGCCACCTAGTGGCATGCGGGACAGGCCGTTTCTGAGTGTTTTGATTAGAGAAGAGTACTAAAAAATAGCTGTCTGCATTATTCAGAGCCTGTAGATCGAGCCTGCCCCACAGGGCGGGCAGACGGGCTGGGCACAGCAAACCTCCACTCTTTGGAGGGTCTCCTCTCCCTCTCACGCAGAAGCCAGGTCTACACAGCAATCATCTGCCGGCAGAGCTGCAAGTCCTCCTCTACAAAAGCCCTCCATTCCTCTGAGCGATGTGCCTCTGACACAAGTGCCCAAGCGTAAAAAAAAATTGGTATGCTGTTGCAGGGGATTTTGTTCAGGGACTGACAGCGTTTAACCCAGGCAAAAATCTTTTGTTTAACTGCAACGCGCATCGATGCAAAGGTTTGCTGATTCAGCTAACCCAACAAAGTCCTCTAGGCAAGGCCTGAGAGGCTTCACAAATACATTTGCAAGCTGATGTCTCCCCACACTGGCCCCACATGGACTTTAAAGGAAAAATAACTCCTGCTTTTTCTTTTGGCAGAGGAATTCTTCACAGATTTCTTTCCCTTCACTGATTTGAACATGGGGTAAAAGTCAGTCCCTGTAGCCTTCTGGTCATGGGCAGAGGAAGACCGGATCCAGGATGCTGCAGTCCAAGCTCCTATAGTGGAGTGTAAGGAAAATGTGAACCATCAGGAGCAGCTGAGGTGGGTTCCCTTTAGTTCTTCACTGTTTTCATACCAGGCTTCATACAGTCTTTGGGCAACTCAGTTCTCATTCAGCATTCCATCACAGCAATAAATGTCTTAAAGTTTTTCCATATTTTGAAAACTTCTCACCATTATATTAGGGTTTAAAATTATTCACCACTGGTTTATAAAACCGAGAGATTATGCATTATGCAATACAGTCTTCCAAAGGAAAATTCAGTTACAGTAGTGTAAAAGTGCACCTCATTCATGTCCACAAAATGGAGTAAGCTACGGACATTGGAAGTGCTACTGTACCGCTATGGCTGGGTCCACATCCAGGGTTACAGTAGTCACGCAAAGAAAATCCTGCTCATGTGTGCTACCAGCAATGCAAAAGAGAGTTTGTGGACCAGGCCTAAGAGCATCTTGATTTTGGGAAGAGGAGTAAGTAACCACAGAAAAGAGCAAAACAGTGCGATTCCAAATCTCCTGAAGAGCTTCTCTTTGCAAAGACCAAAGTCCAGTTATTAACAGGCAGTATCTCCTTTTTCCCCAGCGCAGTCTCATGTTTTCTAGGAATAGCCATAGCCATACGCTCCTCATTCTTCGAGGCAGCAGACAAAACTGTCCAACAAAGTTTCTGTACAATGGCCACAGCCAGAGACCAACCCGTGGCCTACAGCCAATATGGAGCATTAGGACAAATAATTCCTCATTGCGAAGGAGAGCATTAGGAATCGCAAATGCTCATTATTTCATTGCATGATCCTTGACCAGCCATTCATAATCTCCTCACTGCTCCATGTGACGATACTTAACCAGTACCTTTCTAAAAGAATATGTAACGCTCACTTAAGCACAAAGTGCTTTGAAAGCCTCAGATGAAAGATTTTCATAACTATAAAAGAATGCATTACCTTAACAACTGCTTGTTCGCTTACATTTCCAGTTCTTTTGTTTTGCAATGCTGGATTATATGTAGATTTCACAGCCACTTTTCAAGACAATCCATAACTGATCTTCCAGAACAGAAGGTCTACATGGAGCTTTCATATTTCTGTTACCTGGGAGCCTTTTTGCAAGAGGTGGAATATATATTCAATCTTTCCAACAATTCAATCTCGCCCACACTTACGCTCCAGGCTAACTTTACACATGGAAATAGTCCCATTGTAGTCAATGGCACTACTCACAGAAATGAAATTATTTTTGTGCATTCATTGGAATAGCCCATCATCATTACCTATACAGTGCCACTGCTTAGCTTTGCAAAAAAAGTATTGAGAACAGCTTATCTGTAAGAAAAAGTAAGATACTAAGTATGCTTAAGGCTCACTATGTGCCCATCGCAATCTTCTATCATCTCTGTGCTAAGTTCCTTTAAGAGGCATTTTGCTCCTTTCTAAACATTCATATTTTTGCGCTTAATGCCAGTTTCTAAGAAGTCAAGATGTCTCAATTCCAGTTTCTGTGAGTCTTGTGCATCCCATACCGAATCATCAATTCTTTTTATTGCTTGTTACAGAAACTGAAAATGATAAGACAGAAAGAAAACCCACAGGGATGCAAATGCAACAAGCTGCCAGGGTCTTAGTGTGCTGCCTGCTTTCTCAGCGCTGTGCAGCCCTGAAGTTTTGATAAGCTTTTTCTTTCCCTGAGCTATCTGAGGGCTGGTGATAAGGTTGAGGAAAAAGGCAGTAAATACAAACAAATTGCTGCAACGTTCAGCCCATTCGCAAGGAAAGAATAGGACCCAGATGGAAGCATTAACAATCTGCTTTAATACTCCACTTCCACAAAACCAGATTAACGTAAGCTAGAAAGGGGTATGTGCATTCCACTAGAGATACAGGCATTGGATTCTCAGCCCTTTTTATTGTTGTTTCTACAATAAACGTGAAGCCAAATTTAAAACTTATTACAACACATTTTAATTAAGATACTCACCCTTCTTCTACTCTCCCAGAAACCTCTTTAGAAAGGATTTTATGGCATCCATCAGCTACTCCCCAAATTCAATTTTAACTGTGCTACTTTCCACCACTTCTTAAACCGTAATTTATTTTGTCTGGCGGTTTTAGATTTAATATATAATTTTCATGAGAGGAAGATAATCCACTTGGTATTATATTAAAGTGGCAGATGGCGAAATCTTTCATGTTATAGAAGACTCTCAGTTTTATTACAGTTACAGGCTTCTTCAGTACCTATTGCACTGATTATACAACATACGTTATTCTGAAGCCAAAACCATGGCTGCAGAAAAAAACACCCTCTTCTTGCACAGGGGTTGTAAATGCAAGCTAAAAAAGGTATTCCTTCGGTTCAATATAAAACAGTTGTCTGGGAGAATACCATCATGTATACAAATAGCATGTTGCCAAAAGCAAAATCTTTACTTTTTCTAATTACTGTAACAAGAAAGTTCCTTCCCATAAAGCTCCAGGTGTTCTGCCAGCACTTGAAATTCCTCACATAATTTTACAGGGTAGGAAGGTGCCTCAGTTGGCTGAACATTTTCTCCAAACAACTCTGACAGAGATAAGCAAACCCTACTTCACCCTCCACGTACCTCGGCTTCACCCAAAGATGTTGGTTGAGGGGGTACCCCCGGAGCAGCTCCCAGCACGGAGCCCACATGTGGCCATCCCACTCGGGAGGCTGAGAGGTCTCAGCAGGACGGACGGGTGCCCTTCCCCATCTTTTGGCCTCTGCGCCACAGATCGGTGTGGGGACGCGTAATTGATGGTTACAGACTCAGCTTGAGCGTACCCCATGCTCGCAACTCTCCATGGATTCAGCAGAACAGGGCGGCATGTTAGTAGAGACAATTTCTTGAACTGGGTCCCAGTTTTCACTTGCAATTCTGGATGATGAATGGTCAAAACACTTCGAGGAATTACGAAGTATCAAGTAACATTTGGAGAGCGGAACATTCAATATGTTAAAAAGAATAATATCTTCGCTTTCCAACAACACCAGGTGCCTGTGACTGGGCAGGGAGACCCACCATCATCCCTCACAGCACTGTGTTTCCATGATTTCACCAAATCGATAACATCTAATGGTAATGATGGCCACTAAATCGACAGCCTAATTCTGAGCTCATATGACACTGTGAGATTTTAATCTTCAGAGCTGCAATGTACTCAGGATACTTCAATTTGATAACGTTAACAGCTGCCTACCTACTCCACTTCACTGAAAAACTTTGCCTTTGCCCTTAATTTTTTCAGTGCCTGCCAAAACTGCCCGCATGGAACCAGTGGGAAAACCAGGTCACAGGGTCTCCAGAAATTAAAGTCCAGTACAAACCAGTGTGAATTTACAAAACCAACAAGTTTAAAATTTAGACTCTGGGAAAAGAGACTAGGAACATCAATTTTTTTCAGCCAAGATATACAGGGTTTTCTTCCAGTCCCGCTGTTTTCAAATCCCCTTAGACAGCACAGGCAGGATTGAAGATATTCCTTCACCACTGGACAGGAAAGTACAGAAATAGAGTAATTTAAATAAAGGAACGTTGATCTAATTGGGCAATGTTGCAGACAGTGAGCTGATGTTGGATAAAATCCTAAAGTTATATTTGCTCTTCAGTGTTCATCTGTAATTCCTATTAGCATAAATATGTTACTAAATCTCCCACAGTAAGCAGCCGTGGTAAATGACTTCCGTAGGCTTAAAAGCCAACAGTAATAAAGTATTATTTTGTTTTCCATTTAAAAAAAATAACAACAGTGGCTTATATGAGATGTGCATATGCATGTTTGGTTCCAGTGGAGTGTTTTTCATGAGCATCCAAAGTTCCTTCCCATCAGAAATCTGTGTCACTGTATATCAGCTATGTGTGCTATGGCTATCGTGATTCTTACTGCCTCCAAGTTACATAAATTTTCTGTGTATAGCTCTGGGTCCACAGAAAAGTTTTGGCACCACCTTTATGCCATTTCTCCTGGATGACTTAAGTTCACCATTAAATTAGGAACATAGGATCAGGAAAAATTACCCAAGCCACTGAATCCAGTCCTCTACAAGCCCAGAAGAAAACACAGTAGGTATTTCAACAAGCTACAGGTTATATGTTCTATATACTACCACTCGGGGCAGGGGGATGACACAAAAACCCCAAAAAACTTAAAAAAAAAAAATTAAAACAACCCCAAAATGTTAAAAAAAATAGTGGAAAAGCCGTAACTCTAGCATGTCATGAGAATGAGCAAGAGAGGTAAGGTACTGCCAGTGTCCTAACTAAGTCTGTACAATAGGTTGCAGCATATTAAATACTTACAGTCCAAAGAACTAGGGACACTGATACAGATAAAATTATCCTTAAATCCAAGCAGCTACTGAAGACTTGCTAAGTGTCAGATGTGCTACTAGGGATTACGGAAGGTGTCAGTGAAGTTACACACAGGCATATACACAGTAGTAAAAGGAAAACACTTCAAAAGAACATATAATCCAAAACAAAACTCAAGTCTGTGTATAAGCCTGATTCTATACATAATCCTTCCAAGTGCCCCTTATGGAATTTAAGCAAAACTTGAATTACTTTCTTTTTTTAATAGGAAAGCAACATGAATTGAGGATTCTAATAAAGCATTTCATACTGCATTTCACAGTGCTTTACTAGAAACATAATTCAAAATGGCTTACAAATGTAGAGAGATCGCAGTTGAAATTTGGGTTAAAAGATCATAAATTGGAGATAATGGTGTATCCACAGTATGTAAACTTGCTTTTTGTCCTTATATATTAAATTTATTTACAGTCACCATAGGCACCTCAGATGAAAGCACCACTGCATCAGAGAAAGACCTAGTGAGAGCTCTGAGGAAAACCTGGGTACAGTTCATGGACTGATACAAAGTCAATACAATGCTGACTTTGGCAATGGAGAAAAATCCCGAGGAGATGGAGCTACCATAGCCTATTAGAGGCTATCAAGAAGAAAGAAACACAGAGTCAATCCACCAACCATAAAACTCATCGGAGGTAAGATGAGATGCAGCTGTGCCTGTAAAGGCGTCTGCGCATCGGAGGTGTGGAATGGCGTAGGCTGGCAGCAGCAACCCAGAGCGGAGAAGCGCCAGCCCCACTGCTATTTCCCCATAAACCAGCCAAGTCCTCGCAGGACCCCAAGACTTGAACCTCTCACAGTAAGCCTTCACATCCACTCAGCTCCGGAGTCAGGGCCACAGCAGTATTAGCTCTAAGTTTTACCTTGTGGTACGCTCACCCAGGGATACAGTCCTTCTCCCTCACTACTCCGCTGACAGCACTATGGAGGCAGAGTTGGATGTTAGTAATTTAGTGGATGGATAATTTAGTAAGCTTGTGATATGACTACAGACATTTGGCATGCTCTCAACTACTGAACTCAGAAACTCACTGAGCTTGATTACCTTGGTGGTTCTGACAGGAAAATTAATGTTTTCTTAAAGGTTGAAACAAATTCTACTAAAAAAAACCCCAGCAACCCATGACCCAAGTACAGATGTCATTTCTATATTGCTATTGATTAAGCTCACAGAAGGACTTCTGCTCCGCCGAAATGTAATACCTACCCCCCGATACCTCTCTCTTACGCACGTTGGCCTTTACATCCCATGAGCCCTTTAATCTCACTTTAAAGAGCCAGCTGGTCCAGGGTCCTTCTCAGCCATCCATAGAAAACCATAGTCCTCAGGAGAAATTATTCCCCTCTCCTCCATCAACTGATTTCCAAAGCTGAGCCAAAATAAACACATCACGAGCACACTTACTTGGTGCACAGCCACCTGAAATATGCGGGGCACACTTCATTTCCAAGTTACATTTGTCATTCACAGTGCTTAACTGCAGGCATATAGCGAAATGTTACAGCAATAAAAAGGATTTTCAATAACATTGTTGAAAAATAAGTTAAAACAGAAATTTAAGAAGAGTTTGGTAAATCCTGAAACAGGAAAAAGCTGAACGCGTCATTTCAGCATCATGGGATGGCTGGAGCACCTCTCCTATGAGGAGCGGCTGAGAGAGCTGGGGCTGTTCAGCCTGGAGAAGAGAAGGCTCCGGGGAGATCTTATTGCGGCCTTCCAGTACCTCAAGGGGGCCTACAGGAGAGCTGGGGAAGGACTTTTTACTAGGGCTTGTAGTGAGAGGACGAGGGGGAATGGATATAAACTGGAAGAGGGTAGGTTTAGATTAAACATTAGGAAGAAGTTTTTCACTTTGAGGGTGGTAAGGCCCTGGAACAGGTTGTCCAGAGAGGTTGTTGAGGCCCCATCCCTGGAGGTGTTCAAGGTCAGGCTGGACATGGCCTTGGGCAACCTGGTCTAGTCGGAGGTGTCCCTGCCCATGGCAGGGAGGCTGGAACTCAAAGATCTTCAAGGTCCTTTCCAACCTAAACCATTCTATGATTCTATGGCTTTTCTTCAGTTCTTGACCCTGCCTCAGTTTTGAAAGCAGATCCCTCCTTCCAACTTCTTCATGCTCTTTAAATTAAGGACCCTGCTGGACTAATATAATCCATATGTTTATCATTGCTTACAGGCTGTTCGTAAGGGTCAGCTCAGCTGAATTATGACCCCACCACACATACTTCCCTACTGTCTGTTATCTCTATCACAGAAAGGCACGCTCGGAGAAAAAATAAACAGAATGCGATGAGTGTGAAGTTTATTATGTTTTCAAGAATTGTTTTTGCGTACATCTTTGCTAGACACCAGAACAAGAATATTTTGATGAGATATTTGATTAAATATCTTTAAAAGTCATCAGAAATAAATTAAGTAAATGTAAGCGATGCATGTAAGCAAAGCATCAGCTATATGTTCACTACTGAGTAGACACAGAAGCCACTTTTTTTTTCTTTCAGAAAACAAACTTTTGTATTGGAGAGGATTGGATCAAGAATTTCACATGAGAATCTCCCTGTGCTTATTGTTTTAGAAAGGTCCTATAATCTGCATGGCCCAATGTAGGATGAGCAGTTGGTTAGTATCTGCGATGTGGTAAGGAAGCTGCTGGACGTGCATAAATAAAGTAGTATCTCTCTTCAATGCCCTGCTAAAGAAACGCAAATCTATGACAGGACAAGAAAATGAACAATTGGCAGAATCTTGCTTGAAAACAATGGGGTTTTCCCCAAGAACTGGATTTGTTATATTTACTTCGTTTCCCAATGGCAGCAAGAGAGCTTGCAGTACATGGAGCTGGCACACTGTGCCAAGTCTGGGTGAGGGTAGGATGGTTCTATAGAGGGATCTGGACAGGCTGGATTGATGGGCCGAGGCCAATGGTATGAGGTTCAACAAGGCCAAGTGCCGGGTCCTGCACTTGGGTGACAACAACCCCATGCAGCACTAGAGGCTTGGGGAAGAGTGGCTGGAAAGCTGCTTGGTGGAAAAGGACCTGGGGGTGTTGGTCAACAGCCAGCTGAATATGAGCCAGCAGTGTGCCCAGGTGGCCAAGAAGGCCAAGAGCATCCTGGTGTCTATCAAGAATAATGTGGCCAGCAGGACTAGGGAAGTGATTGTCCCTCTGTACTCGGCACCGATGAGGCCCCACCTCGAGTACTGTGTTCAGTTTTGGGCATCTCACTACAAGAAAGACACTGAGGTGCTGAAGCGTGTCCAGAGAAGGGCAACAAAGCTGGTGAGGGGTCTGAAGAACAAGTCTTACGAGGAGCGGCTGAGGGAACTGCGGTTATTTAACCTGGAGAAAAGGAGTCTGAGGGGAGACCTTATTGGTCTATACAACTACCTGAAAGGAGCTTATAGTGAGGTGGGGGACAGTCTCTTCTCCCAAGTACCAAGCGATAGGATAAGAGGAAATGGCCTCAAGTTGTGCCAGGCAAGGTTTAGATTGGATATTAGGAAAAATTTCTTCACCAAAAGGATTGTGAAGCACTGGAACAGGCTGCCCAGGGAAGTGGTTGAGTCACCATCCCTGGGGGTATTTAAAAGACTTGTAGATGTGGTGCTGAGGGACATGGTTTAGAAGGAACTTGGCAGTGCTAGGTTAATGATTGGACTTGATGATCTTAAAGATCTTTTCCAACCTAAACGATTTTATGATTCTAAGTCTAAGCAGCGGCAGGGGGGCCCGCGTGGGTTGCAGCCGCAGCTGCTGCAGGCACAAGGCAGGGAGGCAGGGAGCTGCGCCATGGGATTGGGGGAAGCCAGAGGGAAACACTGCTCTCTGCGGAGCGTTGGGCAAAGCAGGAACGTGATGGGTGCATTAAGGAGCATGTGGCGTTAGCAGGATGGCTAATGCCATAGTGAGTCGGGGGAAGCACGCAAGCTGAAACCAGAACGCTCTACAGTCCTCAAGGTAGAAACCAGCTGCGCTCAGATGCTCAAAAGCGCTGGGGAGGGCAAGAGAGCAACGAGCTGCTAGTGGAGCTGGGGGTGGCAACAAGCCTTTTATTTCTATCACAAGCACTGTACAGCAGGAGGTGCTCAACAGCAGACTCCTAAAAGTAGATTCAAAACTCAAGCAAGGAGTGTTTCTGGCCCGGCGAAGGTGCCTCACCAAGTTTTTACATGTAATGGGCTCTTAGCTCCCCTGTGGACTCATTTTCTATTATACACCTCACCTAAAGGAGCAATATGTGAAGCATACTGCTGCCTAAGACTTAACAGAGCCAACAACATGAAGAGAACAAGATGCTGATCCTCCATTATTTCCTAAAACATGAAGCAGCATCTGGATGCTGATACACATGATTTAGCCAATTTGCATTGTGCTGTGGCTGTGTGATGCTCTAAAAACAAACAAAGCCCCATCCAGAAAGCAAAACATAAGTGAACTGCTAATGGTTTGAAACTTAACGACATAACTGACACGGCATTTGCTCCCCTTCAGCATTATTTTTCAAACCCATGGGTGAAATATACTCTTTCATGCTGCGGCTCCCTTAGTAGATGCCCTCTGAGCATTTGACACTTAAGAAGCAAACAGCAGGTATCAAGTCTATGCCTTTCAGGCATCAAACTCTTTATTAGTAGAGTAGCCTGACTAGCCTTCAATTTACAGTTTTGTCTACCGGGTGCATGTCAGCTCCAGTACAAAGAGATTTAATTAGTCTGTAATTTGACATTACAACACAGTGGCTAGACAGACCAACGAAGACAGACGTGTATGGAACTGCAGAGCAAACTGCAGATCTGCCTTAACTTGGAAGCAAGAACAACTGCCATGTCCAAGCCAACTTATGCTAACCACTGCAAGAGTAATGTAAACAAACGAATAATACACAGTAAAGTGTTAAACATTTTGTCCATACCTGAGATACAGAAGGTCGAGGGGGCAGTGCAGGTGGTGGTGGGGGCAGCCAGCCAGACCTCACAGCTGAACAGTAAGGGAAGAAGAAGAAAAAACAAAACAAAACAACAACAAACAAAACCACATTAATTTAATGGCAAATAAAACCAGAATTAATTTCCATAATAATTCCCAGTGAAGAGGCAGAATACAACATTCTAATAACAGAAACTAAACTTGGTCTTTATTGAGCAAACCCTGTTTGCAATAACTTCATGAGTAGTGAATGAGCAGTGATTTACTTGCTGTAAAAACCCACAATGCTATGATAAAAACCAGAGATGGAAGCCAGTCAGCCACAAAAGCTTTAGCTAAAGCAATCCAATTCTAGTTGAAGAACCCCAGAAACAGGGGTTCTTCTTACTTGTCCTTGGGACTTTACTCTTTGTCGTTCAAATTATTGGCTTTTTTTAGAAGTGATGCTTTAGCATCCAATGTAGACATTAGCATTCACTTCAGATAAAATACACTATGTGACAGAGTGCAGCCTTAAGAAGAAAACATCTGCCATGGAATTAATAGGACAAAAGCCTAAACAAACCGAAAAGAAATCAGTTTCTTTGGCTTTAGCTTTTGTATTTGCATGTTATTACTCATTGGAGGTATTTCAGAGGGAGGAGGAGAAACAAGGGAAGGAAGACAAACACTAATGATCAGTTCAAGCGTCTTTAACATAATGCAATGTCAGTTTTTAGTTTGAGCCAGCATAAAGGAACAGTAACAATCACGGAGGTCCAGCCTCTGTATATTTCAGTTTCCTTAAAATACCTAAACCCCATTTTTGTGGATGAGAATATCTGACACAGTTACGATTTAGCAGCAGTTCAAAATTTATTAATGGTTTGAGGTAGATCAAGAGGTTGAATTTTAGCAGCACTTAATCATTAACCAATTTAAGGATTTACAAAGTGATTCAACAGAATAATTAAACAGAGACTTAATTACAGATTCGAAAATTACAAGATTCACACTAACTTACCACGAGGTATGCTAAATCTCTCTCTCTATGTATGTATAAACATAAAACTTACAAACACACCCCATTCAAGGAGCCACACACACATCACCCGAGTCTTTAACTGCTAGGACCAAGGTCCCTTTGCAGTGGGCGACTCCAGTGAGCCAACAGGTGCCCCTTTCGACTCCTCACACACAAACAGACAGAAATATGCGGATCTAGTAAAATAAAAAGACACCCACACTGGTAAAGGTTAATGTGCATATCCAAACACATAGATAGAGAGATGGATGGAAGAGAGGCTACCCTATGGTTAAGATTTCCCTTTTCTGGAGTTTAGAGTAAATACAATGCATTGGCATTCCTCAACGGGTGATGATTGAGCCTCGAGAAGGCTGACTCGCCCTGGTCCCTTCTACCCTGGAGGTGTTTCCCTGAGCGGCGTCCCAGCTCAGGGGAGGTGCTGGTCACAGCCCGCTGCAATCCAGGAGAGCTCAAAGGCTCTCACTAGGGTTGCTGTTTATAGGGTCTGAGATAATTGACTTTTGTCAGGTTCTTTTCCACTCTAGCCCAGCTCAGACAATGGGATGCCCTGGTACCTTCCACCAGTTGCGCCAGTTCCACCAGAACTTGCTAGATTCTTGAAGTTCTGGTATCACCCACCTCTCTTTGGGCCACAAGCTGGGTACTGCCAGGGGGTGACCAATTATCAATACTGTTTCCAATCGATAGGGGACACAGGAGCCAGGAGCGTTAAGGGGCTGCCATAACATTCTGGTCCATTGCCCCTCGCAATTCTCGTCTGACTTACTTTAGGTTGCTATGTGGCCCAGGCGGGGGGAAATCCCACCAAGCACCGAGTGGTCTAAGAGAGGGGGAGGTTGCACCATCACACCCGTCACAGGACAAAACTACAGGACAGATGATGGCTTCCAAAGGCAGCTGCAGAGAGGACTAGGCTAGCACAGACACCAGCCAGGACTGGTGGGAGTCCTTAGGTGAGTTATGCTCCCCAAGCTCCTGTCTCACTGAGTGCTCAGCGCTTGCACTGGCAAAGATACCAGACAGTCCATCTTGCACTGGTGGTTGTCTGTATAGCAAAAAACCCCAACAATACTAAACTTAGAAATGCCTTTTACCACAACAATGCTAAGCAAGCAATTACTTTTAAACACTTTTTATTTCCATGCATATTTTGAAAAGCCACAACGACCACTATGAGCCCCGTTACAGCTTAGCCATTTACATATTTTATACATGAAGTCAAGAAATGTCTACATGATTGAAAACACACAGAAAAAAGATATTGACCGTTAAGGACAACAATGATGTGAGACTAATAATGTGTGGGTGAATGTGACAGGACAGGGGGTAATGGTTTTAAACTAAAAGAAGGTAGATTTAGAATGATATAAGGATGAATTTTTTTTAGAATGAGGATGGTGAAACATTGATACAGGTTGCCCAGAGAGGTGGTAGATGCCCAGTCTCTGGAAACATTCAAGGTCAGGTTGGATGGGGCTCTGAGCAACCTGATCTAGTTGAAGATGCTCATTGCAGGGGGTTTGACTAGATGACCTTTAAAGCTCCCTTCCAACCCAAACGATTCTATGATTCTATGAAAACATTGAGAACAGTCATATTGACTATATACAGCTCCAGAGGAGCTTATAATACATCAGGGTTTTTATTACATCTTCTGCATCATCAACTCTTGAATCAGAATGAAGCCTAATATCACTGCACACAATGCCAAAGAGAGAGGTAGAACAATTAAAACGCAACTTAGGTTAAGCAAGGGAGCCACTAACACACCTACAGGTGTAAGAGAAGTTTGAAAAAAGCATGGTCATTAGGAACCTTTCGCTTGCATTTAATTAGTTCTAAGGCTACTGCAATACCAGCATGATGTCATCACTACATTCTCCACCTCTTTCTGCACAACTATTCTTTAGAAAGGAACAGTGGAATAAGAAACCTTCCTTTCCATTAGTCTGAACTTCAGGTTATTTCATTTATTATTTTTATTCTTAATTATTATTATTATTTCATTATTTTCATTTATCTGAGCACTGGCAGTGGCTTTGGCAATTACAGCTAATAACAGTATTTGAGAACACCATCTAACTCAAACACCAGCACTCTGTAGGGCCAATCAGCTGCATGCAGTAATAGCGGACAAGTACATATGCCCAACGTGGTAAGTTTATCTTCAGAAAACCTTGTGGGAGCTGTGCTGCTATGGTCCACGGAAAACAACTGCGTGCACCTTACCTGCCCACCACCACCGGTGGTGAGCGCTGCTGCAAGGGCATCATCTCTGCTCTCCAAACAGCTCTAATGTCGTGGGACAGCACGAATCATGCACACTCCCTAATGAGCCCCTGGCAGCCCAAACACGAAGCTATGGAGTGCACTGCTGCCACGAGCATGGGGGGCACTGGGAAGGGGCACCAGGGGCTGGGATCAGCAGTGCTGCAGGTAAGCACCAGCCCCAGCAGCTCCCTCCACCCTTCCGAATGTATGTAGCCCTCTCCAGGGCTCATCATTTTGGTATGTGCTGGCTTAGGCTCCAGCAGGCCCTCACAAGCTTTACTGCAAGAGCTGCTTCCATTGAGAATCCACCTCAACTTCAGCTCTAGAAGGTACAGCACTTGTGGTCCTCACTCCCCGATTCTTCAAACCCAGCGATATACCCAGGAAAGCAGCAGTGTAGTATTTACGCAGAAAGGCGCTGGGCTCGCTGGAGAAGCACCTCCTGAAGTGGCTGCACACACTGTGAAACACCACATTTCTCCTAGTTTCTCCTTGGATTTGGCCCACAAAATTCCAAAGGGAAAAGTAATGATGGTCAAATTAAAAAAACAAAACAAAACACAAAAAACCCACCCCCAAAAAATGCTTCTTCAGCTTTCAAAATACAACATACATTAATTTAGCATTAAAGGAGTTAGATGCTTACACCATGTGCATTTGACCCAGTTTCCTCTTTTTAATCCTGCAAATTCTAACTTAAGCTACTCATGAAATATTCATAAAATTCCT
>NW_009646515.1:515681-538913 GCF_000708025.1 Charadrius vociferus | reverse complement strand
AGCTGTTGTTAGAAGGAAATCATGCTTATGTGAGCATAATTGTGAGAAAAAAAAAGTTAGCTGACTTTTGAGGACTCGTAACAACTTATAAAAAAAACCACCCTCACTTTTTTTCTCCACAGGGCAATGAAAAATAATTTCATGACAAGAAGCTGCATGCTTCAGCCTCCTCTAGTGCCACTACCCTAGAAGAGGGCAATATTAACACATACTTAGAGGTTTTTATGTGTATCAGCAGGTGACTTGTAATATTAGGCTATTCCGGAATGACTGCCTTCCTGGGAGACTGCCTCGCACAGATCAGCTCTTGCTGTTAGCGATGCCATCACTACCTTAGCTCTGAAAGCGAACCCAAATACAGGGTCTGTTTCCACAATGAAAGGAAGTTTGTTTCCAAAATGAAAGCCTCTACCCCGGGACTGAGCAGCAAACGGACAAATGTCCTATTTCCAGGTGCAAACCCCAGAGCTTGGACAAGCTGCGTGCCCTCGCTCTTTGAAAACAAGTCTTCACACTCTGTGTAAAAGCAGAGGGAGCGGGACGGGCCCCGCACAGGTCGCCTGGTTACTGAGCAGCTCGGTGGCACTCACAGCAGGGTGAGCCACGTAAAGCAAATCTCAGTGACAGCGCTGTGGAAAGGCCATACAAGTACCGGTAAAACAGTTTTAAGTATACCCAGTATCCATATCACACGTATTCCTGTAGATGATAGCATTTTCACGCGCTAGTTACTCCCACAAAGATAGTGATAAGGTTTTCATTTCAAAAATCATGGCTCTTTACTTAGCATGCTCACACAGGTGGATTATCTGCATGGAAAGCTTCCAGAACCATTTTTCTGCCCTGTTGTGGCAACCACAAAGCATGAACAGGACACCACACTAGATTAAAAAAAAAAAAAAACAACAGGTTTTCTAATCTGAAGCTAGATTAATATTTTAAAACAAACACCAGGCTGTAATGCTACACTCTGAGAAGAGGCCATGCCATCCTCTGGGGCCACGCCGCTCTGCCTCCAGCCTCCCTAGCAGACAACACAAACCCTCAGCACTTCCATTACCCATGGCAGCGAGAAAGATCAATCATGGCGACCATCCAAGTAGCTCCTTTACTTGACTTATTTGATCTAGGAAGAGGAGACCAAGGAAAAACATAAAATTATCGTAGTCCGGTCAAACCCATGAGAAGTAGGTCTTTAGCTCACCAGGCACAGCAGCAGGGCAAGATGTCAAAATTAGGGTGGAACAAATTTGGGCCCTTGGGATCCTTTAGAATAACCTGTAAGAGCAACGTGCTGCACGTCTCCCACCCAATGAGAGCCACTTGTCCTCTTGTTTCTTACTACTGAAGGAAACTGCCATAATACACTGAGCTGCTGGATGCATGCTGTTTTTTAAAATTAATTAATACTAGAACAGCAACATATAAAACTACACTTCCTGAAACATTTCCATGTCAGGTATTTATTTCATTTCCGTTCTTTGCAGCTGTCCTCCTTCTTTGTTTTACATGTCTACCACCTTATCCCAGGTATCACCACAGACAAGTTAAAACTTTAGCTGAAAAAAAAAAGTACTCCTTTTTCTCATCTGTGTTGAATAACGTACATAAGCGCTGCCCTGAAGGAAGGGTGGTTTTCCTGGGTCAAGGGCCATTTTGTGCTTTTCTAGCCAAAGTGAAACTACAAAGCGCCTACCAAAGGAGGCTGACCTCATCTCATGTCAAAACCCTTCACACTTCTCATCCCATGACCAAAAGGGCACCCAGAGTTCGGCTGCTCCTCATATTTCGGTCACCGTTCCCAAAGTGAGAAAGGGCCCTGTGTTTTTCCGATCACACAGAGGGTGCAGTCCTAACCAAACCCAGCCTATACCCAGGTTGCCCCGGACATAGATGATTTAAATGCAGGTTCTTGCTTCTGTTCTGCTTCCCCACCACCCCCACCACCCCTTCTGCAATTGGGTTGGGACCATCCAAGGACTCAAATTGGGAGAAAACTCCGATAGGGCTCCTCAGTAGAGTCTGGCTGACGTGTTTGGTACTTTTCAAGTGGATGCTACAGGCCAGCTCACAGCACAACCCCTACTGCTGGATGAAGGGAGAGGTTGGTTGCACGGCAGATTTACATCAATTTACACTGCTTCATAGTGCTGAGCATCAGGTTTAACATCAGGTTTAACACAAGACCAACCAACTAATTCTATCATGAAGCAAAGGGTCTGCAATACTGAAAACAGTTCGAAAAAGATAAGCCAACAGAATGAAATATTCTTCAGTTCCCCAAACCACCTAAGGCTTCGGTTCCTTAGGTAGTCTGGGAAGCTGGCATTTTCACCCTTTCACTCTGATGCTATTTTGAAGAGGCTTTTTCAGATAGTTTTCCTGTTTCTGCTGCCAAAGGCAGACCGCAAAAAGGTTCTGTGTCTAAGCTGGTTTCTGGTTACTTCTGTCTTACAAAACTTCCCTTCTTGTTCATTGAAATTGGTACTTGGATATCCCATAATACTGATACCGTTCTCTGCACTCTTTCATTTATTTACATTCCTGACAACAGCATTAGTAAGGTGATTGTGAAATAACTGTTTTTCAAGAGATCTGATTTATTAATTCTCACTACTATGTCTGCAAAAAGTCGCAACAGGAAAAAAACCTTAAAGATGTAGCCAGGAATGTAAATTTAATGAAGGATTCTAGTAAGGTGGTTGTGAAATATCTATTTATCCAGGGATCTGTTTCAATAATTCTTACTCATGTAAGTTCCATTTACACAAATTGTCAAGGAACAGTTATACTTGGAAGGCTGGTAAGATTCACCCCAGTTTGTACTGGGTGTACTGGGTGTACTGGGTGTACACACAAGTACTCTCTGGACTCGGCCCTTAGAAATAGACATCAAAATTTAAAAATCAAAAAGCACAGAAATGAGTTATCCCATCAGATTCCTATCATGTAATAAACATTCATTCATTTATGTCCTCACTATTTTCTCCAGCCCATTCAACCTTAATTATATCCTTGTCCAGTTGGGCAAAGAATAAGTTACACAGTTGTAAACACATAAATCCTTCATAAGAAATTCTAAAAGGCTGAGAGGAATAAAATTCTTCCATTCAAATCAGAGGGAATACATTCATATTTTATTCAGAATAAGCTCACTTCAGTGATCAAACATATTCTGAAGGGGAACAAGACTAGAAGGAAGAAGCAGCTCCCGTAACAGACCAGGAGCTAAGTCCCCGTCCTGCACCCACCCCACCCCCCCAAAAAAAGAATCTATTCTCTGCTTCAAAAAAATGGTTTTGTCACATTTATGTTAAGAAAGCATTTCCCAGTATTTTCACTGCAGTGATACGGTGCCAGTGAATAGTGTGAACAGCAGCTGAATTTAGTGTCTTCTTCAGTTTATGTTAAAAGACATGTTTAATTTAAGTTGTAATTGTTGTTACAATGCTTACAACCAAAGATGTTAACTTGACTCTGCACTCTCAACTCGATGAAGCTGGCAACATTAGAGCTCTTGCATACTGTGCAAACAATATTCAGCAAAATTATACATTTTGCTGATGGTATTTGCCATTATCGCTCTTCTAAAATAAAAGTCCTTCAGAATTGTCATCTTCCTAATCTAATGTTTTAGTCTGATTAACAAACACAGCACAGTAACATGCAAGACAGCATAGAACTACAGCACAAGTGAAAACCAGCCCTATTACCCGAGAAACTAGCTGGATTTTACTAAACCAAGACCAATACAAGAGAGGAAGGGGTCCTGAAAATTAATTACTTCATTAAATTCACTGTGATCTAAATTCAGCATAAAAAAAGGACATTACTATTCTAGGTTCTTCTAGTCACTTCAGCTTTGAACCAAAAAGTTCCGTATTTATGGTAACACCAACAACATAACCCCCTGCATAACCCCTTAAAAGCTTGCCTTTAGTAAATAGATACAGGTATTTCCCAGCAAATACAATTAAGCATAAAAGAATACAGAAGATAATGCAGTAATTATACTTATCTAGGTCAAGTTTGGCAGCTTTTTCAGTCCCCAGTTCCATGTGCCCAAAAGGGAAAGTCATCTGCATTTGGCTCACTAAGCTAAAAATATGATGTAGCTGAGAAGAGATTGCTGAAAACAGCTGGAAACAGTATTACGGCAACTATTTGGACTAGTTTGTATCAAAATGTGTATTACAATGGAGCAACAATAATTTTAATTCTCCAAATCTTCTTTCCTACTCAATTACAGAACTGTTTTATTTGATACGTGGACTGAAACCATTCAGAAATACATAAAATTTGGCTGTGGTTGGGCAACGATGAAAACACAAAGACATTTCAACACACACACTTCAGAAATCTCCACACTTGTCAAATAAAACCCACCAAGCCTGTACATTCAAGTAAAGGTTGTGCTAATTGAATGAAGTCATGAAGGTTTGATGAAGTAAAGAACGTAACGAAGAGCCTTCCTCTTCAAAGGTATGAAAAAGAGGATAAAATGTGATGCTGAACACCAGCCTTCCTCTAGCACTAATGAAAATGAAAGGGTACGGAAAAGAAGTTTGTACTGACTGAGTCTTATGACAGAAGTACCACTTCAAACTGCGTGGGAAATGTGCATATGAAGGAATACAGAAGCGATGTGGAGACGCATTTATATCACTGACGAGAATGCTGATGCGCACTAATAAACCTGTTCCCTCGTTCCTTTTCTATGAATACTACACTGAGAGCAGAGGGGATGTTTTCTTGTTTGGCAGCCCAGCAGAGGCAAGTAGAGGTTATAGATGTGACTGCAGTTATGAAAACATCACCCATAACAGAAAACACCACACTTACAATAACACATTAGCGTGTTTCCCCCTTAAAAAGGGCGGTACTTAACACCTCACATCTTAAAAGAGAAAAAAAACCCCAAAATACTAGCCCCACACTGCTGGCTAAAACCAGCAGCCCCAAGGAGCAAATGCAGGTTACAGTAAGTATTCGCTTGCGAGCCCGCATAAGAAAACGGTGCCTGCATTCCACACGTTCTTCACTGCAGGGACAGCCACAGCAGGAGGCAAGTTTCAAAAGCAAATGAGCACTGAAAACCTTCAGTCAAAAATTCATTTGTAAACAGCTATATAGCTGTTTTGATAAATTACATAGAGACATTCAATCTTTCTTTCGTATCAGCATGAAACGACACTGTTTATGACAATTATGTTGTTTCATCAAAGCAAATTCCCTTTTCCAAACAAGTATCCTTTGTTTTACAGAACTGTTAATTAAAAGAAGTTATGCAATTCAGAAAAACTAAATGGGAAATAAAATGTATTTCAGAGTCATCTGTATCAGTCCAACTAGATGCATTCTGCCATTACTGCCTATAATTGCCCAGAAGTAAATTCTTTATTAGTTGTCACGGGCAGAAAATGTAACAGAGTAAAAGGCCAGAAGACAATGGGCACATTTTTGGATTTTAATACCTAAGCCCCAGTCCCAGAGTTATCCCAAGCTGGACCCTTGCTAATTGCTGCCGTTGAGGGTAAAAAGGTGGCTGGGGAGTCCTCGCTGCAGGACTGCCGGGCTCCGAGCTGAGGGAATTTTGGCCTCCTCAATACCTGCTCCCTCGGCCAGATCGCGGGACAGGCGGAAGAGAGCAGGAGGAGTCCAAGAGAGCAGCTAATCCCGCAAACGATCTTTGTGAGCAGCGCAGGAAAGCTCTGTGGGCCACAGGCTCCCAGGTCTTACTCTGGGAGCTCGTGACTTGTATCTGACTAGAGTGTAGGCTAGAGAAGAAATGAAGACGTAAACCAGGTCGTGTATGCATTTGAACTGACATTTTTGTTTGTACTTAAAACCTGCTGTTGTCTTTCCAGGAATGCATAAAACTCAGCCAAGTATTTTCTTAATATGTACACAGGCCAAATACCAGAGGTTATATATTCAAAGAAAAGAAATACATGGAGAATCTAGCAGTCCTAAATTTTTCTCAGATGCCAACACAAAGACTACATGATTAAAGATAAAAAAAAAAAAAAAGATTTCTGTCTCTTAACAGAGAGAGCATCTTGTTCGTGCAAGGCTTGAGAAAACATGCATCCTTCAAAGCCAAGCAAAAACAAGGGGCATCCACAACAGTTTCAGGAGAAGAAAAAGAGTTCTGGCAACAGGCATGATGCTTTGATGCTTCACTGATGCCACTGTTTAATAAAGATAAAGTTGAACTTCCTGAGGGTTGCTTAACATTAAATAAGGCCATTCTACTACACGTGTTTTCTCAGCCACACCATATTCTTAGCGTCACAGCTGAGAAAAACAGGTTAGTACATGATAAAATACATCCTTATAGCTTGTCACATCTACAGTGCCCCCCAAAACTAGTGTAATCTCAAATTATGGCCTTGATGAATAGAAATAAAAGGTGGTGGTGGTTTGTTTTTAATACATCCACATATACACACACAGAGACATAGACAGAGCTATAATCCTCTTGTGTATATTATTAAAATGTCTGTCTAGAGCAGTTCCATAATTGTGGTGGATCTGAAAAAGCTCCGCCTTTCAATAAGTTCTCTTGGCTTTGTATGTTCTTCCTGGGTAACACAAATTACAGTGTCCCACAGGAGTGCAGCTATGGTGTATGAATGAAGGCACCTCCTTCAAGTGCAGTTACGTCCCAATTCAACAATTTTAAAGCACAGTTTCCATGGCTAGTGCGTTACTGGGCATCCTAGCCAACATGGACAAATGTTAGCTGTACTTGCCAGGAGAGGGGCATCACAAGATGAGCGGCAAACATAATATAGCAGCAGTAAATGAAAAACAAACAACACCCTCCAACAGACCAGAGCCCACAACAAGGATCTGCCACAATCCTTGGCTGAATTTATCTGAAGAAAAGAGATTTTTCTTTTTCTGCACTTTAAAAATGAACCAAAAAATGCTCCAAACCACTGATGGCTTTACAATTAAAGAAGTGATACCTATGGATCAACATGACCAATGAGGAACTGAAAATGAAACTCAATACTACTGAGCACCCCTTTGCAGATGTGGGAACAGATTATCCACCAAACTTACAAAATCAGGTTTATTTCTGAACAAGACCTAGCAGGACAAAAACTAATGTGCCAAAACGGGATTATTCTAATGAAATAGGATACACCCTAAAAGCTATTAAAATGGTCAATTTTAGAGTCTGAGTTACTGTACTGACACTAGCAACACAGTGGTGCTAGAAGGGATGGTTATTCCAGCTATTTTTTGTGGCCCAGCTGCAACGATAAGACTATTTTTGAAAACCTAGGAAGGAAGGAAGGCAGGAAGAAAATGTAAAGCAAAGATTCAGTTGAGAGTACATTAGGACAGAAAGCAATCAACTAACTTGTGGATAGAAACGCATTGGGTTTGATATTTATGCCAGGCTGCATTATTCCTATAGTCGAGAAACCTGAATAGTACATTGCCACTACGTCATCTATATTGTAAATTTGCAACTGGATCTTCTGATGGCAGATGGAAACTATTCTGACTTCATTTTTATACTGTCAGCAGAAATAAGAATACAGCTTGTTATTATACAACTGTGTGCAATTTACTTCACACAAACAGACACACTATTTTCAGCGAGGCTCTTCCGCTTAAGGCGACAGTGCTCAATCCCTCTGCTCTCCTGCAAACCATCTTTTTAGGAAGTGCAAAGTGCACCTCGGTAAAGAGTTTGACTCCAAAAAAACAACCATTACCTGAGGAAGAACTGTCTGTAGATTAAAAAGGTATCTGAAAATTATGAGGCTGGAATTTCTACTGAGAAGCAAGATCAGTACGGAAAAGGATGAAAAATGGTGGGGCAATCAAAACAAGAGAAGTGGAAGAAAAGAAAGCAGCTGTATAAAAACACATTATCAATAGGATGTTGCAGAATAACAACTATTTGGGGCTTAGTGACAGGAAAGAGCATGCCCATGTTTCTTCATAGAATGAAGAACTGAAGATATGACTTCCAATGGAGACATTTTACTTCAAAGCAGAGCAAGATAAACGCACCACAGTACTTGGGCGTGCTGGGATGGGTTGATTTAATCCCCTCCTTCTAATGATACAGATTTATTTGAACTGGAACCCATCTTCGGGGTAAGCTACAAATTGTTTAACAAGTTCTTCCTTAAGTCCTCCAAGGCTACAAATCCCTCCTTATTCTTTCACAACCAGTATTTACATTTTTGACACAAAATAGAACAGCTCCATTTAAGGAAGATGACCACCACAAATACTTAGCATTGCCACCAAGGGACATTCTAGATAGCAAAAAATTATGAGCCAACACCCTGAAGCTAGAGGAGGAAGCTGAACCTCTGGGAGACCTTCCACATGCCTGCAATTTGGTAGCACACTATACTTCAGGTTTTGACAACCTAGAGACAATTTTTGTTCCAACTATTAACAGCCATAAATTTGAACCAAATATGATGAACAGTTTTAGGATGACCAAAGCACTTGCTTTTTTTGCAAGCCATCAACTGCCTAACCTTACTTAGTTGCCCCATTTCCAGTGAGGAAACCCTCCAAAAAGTATTGATAGGACGAGTTACCTTTTCCTGTACTCACTGTAACACTGTCAGTTTGTTAAGTTGCCCAGAATCGTTACATTACGTTACTTCAAAAGTAATGCTGACTTTCAAAATGATCCATTTCAAAAGCATGATCCATTTCATTCACAGAATGACTTCTTTGAGAATTTAAGTTCTCCTTTCATTTGTGTTCCAAGAGAAACTTAAATCCAAGCTTATTTCCTTCCAGTTACACCTTTTATCTGGATTCCGAGAGGATTTGCTGCCTTAGAAAAATGTGTACTTGGCACTGTTTGGAGTTTCATTTTGATGTATAATGAAATCAAAATTGGAGGCAATAGATCCCTGAACAGGAACCACAGTGAAAGATCAGGAATTGCTTCTCTGTGTAGGGCAGAAAAAAAAAAAATGTTTACTCCTATTGAGTTTCAGGGTTTAGCACACATAGCAGGACTCTTGAATTCTCTCTGGTGTTTGCACAAAAAAAGAAGTCCCATATAGCAAGAGGTGAAACTCTTTCTTTTCTACTCCAACAACCACATTAGAGAGCCCAGTTAAAACATTCCTTGACGTGGTGAAACCTTGGCTTTCTTGTGAAGCATAAACACGACCATGTTTAACCTAGTGCTCGAGTCAGATGATTGGTGTGCTCCGCATAAAGCTCTGGTCTGGCTCAAGGACACTGCTAAATCACAGCGATGCTGGGTCACTGCTGCCCTGAACAAACAGCTCCTCCTTCCACCTCTCACTGTGCGAGGCAAAAGGAACGCTCACACACTAACGCGCTGGAGAGCCCTTTTCTTTCAGTTCACTCCAGCTACTAGTCTACATTTTCTTTCTCTCCCCTCAACACACAGCCGTGTCCAATGAAACTACCCTTTCTTTTTCTCAAAGAATGGTTTCTGATTGCCCCCACGCATATGGAAGACTTCAACATCAAAAATGTTTGCACATGAGAAATTTCACTTTCTCCCAGTTTAAACATTAAGGGTTTTCTTCCTGCTTCTGAACTACAAAAAATAAATAGTAATAAAAATCAAATATATTGTAGTTACTGATGAGAATTGTCTAAACAGCCAGACTAGTTATAAACAGTCAGTGATGACAGACTACCATATGTTAAGCTTCCCATTATTGTGCCAGAAAACATTATAATCACCTTAATTACAGCAACAGTGATTTTTCCCCTCAGTGCCTACGCAACGCAAGAAAGTGCAACTACTTCTGTTCTGTAGCGTATTGCTGCCTATAGCAAAGCAAGCATATGCCCATACTGTCAAGCATTTGTGCAAACAAATCCAGTTGCCAAGTATGCAGCCAACCTAAATGGTCTCAAAAGGGGGAATCAAAGCAAACTTTACCTTGTGTGTTTTGTTGAAATATTTTGTTCAGATCCAAAGAGGAAGCTCTAGAATGTGATTTCTGTGGCCTTGGAGGTGGAGTAGGGGGCTCTTCTCCCTTTTTCATAGCATCTTCTATTGATGTGCTAGAATAAGACCTAAGAAATAAAAAAGCAGAAAATATTTTACTTCCGAAATTAATCTGAAACAACTACAGTGAATAATACCTAAAAATACACTGACTAGAACTCAGGTTCACGGTCGAAATTCCTTGCCTTCATGACTAAAAGTTCCCCCTCACAACAAAACAGATTTATTTGGCAACACAGGAACCTACATGTCTGGGGAAAGGAACAGGTCGTGCTTACAGGGTAGTATTTTTCTAAATTTATCAGAGCTCCAGGCTTTCTTTCATAACTTTAACTGTCAACAGGATAAATGTAGCAACTATTATGAATAAACCCGAGTAAAAAATTTTTCTCCCCTTACAGTTTCTGTTGCCTTTCCCAACTGTGAGGGTAGTGTCTATACAGGTACAGCTTCAACCTACCTTTTGGAAGTATCCATTTTGTAATTTATAACAGAATAATTTATAAATAATTATATATAAATATAAATTTTATATATACTTATATAAGTAATTTATATTATAATATTTTTTTCATAGCAAACAAGTCACCAAATTCCACAAAATCCAGAAAAACTGAATGGCTCCAAAGTGACCAACACTGGTCCAATACATGTCTCAGTACATCCTTCTAGGCCCTTATACAACCCATTAATCCCAACGCAGGGCATTTGCTAAGAAATTTGGTTTTGCTGAATAGTGTCCAATATTTTTCAGCTGTTGTAGTTACCAGTTTATCTGCAAGACCGAGAGCTTTGTCCAAAATGAGCACTGACAATGTGAGATGTTACACTTACTGTAACACATTACGCATGACAGGCAAGACCAAAAACACATTCGAGTAGAACAGAAATAACTCCCACTAATGGGAAACGGATCGGGGGTTTTTGCCAAACAGGCTGTTGTTAGAAAACAGCTCTTTAGTGGGACAGACATTTGGCAATGTTGATCCTATGTTTCTGATGTAAACTTCAATAAATACAGGAGTGAAAGCCACAATTGCTTCAAAACTTACATGTGACACAAAAATCTCTGCCGATGCTGAATTTTTTGTCTTGGTAGAGTTTTGAATACCGTATCCAACCTAACCCAACCACTCTGAAATAAATGGCAAAGCTTTGGCGCAGGATCTTAAGGTTTTATACTTTTACTTCCCATGTTATGCAGTGTATATTTTACTTGCATTACAACTGTGCATCCTAACAGTTTGTGAATTTTAATATTTATTTTTTTTAAAAGATTGAGTAAGATAGCAGCTACCAGGCAAAAATATGCCTGCCCCAGCAGTACAAACATAGAGCCCTGTGACACTGAATTGCTGCTTGCAGCAGCAGACCCAGCACCCAAAAGTCAGTTAAAAGCCAGCAGCTGTGAATCTGCACAGCTTAGGCTATAAAGGCGGGCTCCAGAGCTGAGAGCTGCAAGAGACTCAAATCGTAGGCTTCGGTGGTCAGGCACAACCGAAGACAAAAGACCCTCGATGTTATAGAGCCCCCCCAGGCTACGCAGGGCAAGCGCAGCAGGAGGTCTGAGTTCCAGGATGTGCTCAGGAATCTTTAGTCTCGACTTCTGCATTGACGTAGTGACATAGCCACATGTGAGACAGTCATATGTGAGACAGTAGTCACATTCAAGTGACTTTTTTCAAACTTGTTTAAGCATTTGCTGTGTTATGCATTTTTGCGTAAAATACTTTTTACACATTTTTTGCATATTTGCAATTTATGATTCAGTAGCACAGCAAGAAAATTTAAAACAGTATGAAAACTAAAAAGCTTTGGCTAGCAAAACAGCACACAAGGCAAGTTCAGTCTTCCTGGACGTAGGTCCTAAGAACAGAGGATTTCAATCTTCATTCATCATGCTTATAGCTGATCCTCTCTCATTAGCAGCCTTTGACAAGCTTGTAAGGAGAGAGCTCCTGATTATACTCTCATTACCTACAAAAAAGAAATGAAGCCCTCTAACTAGCACCAAAAAAATTTTTTTTTGAAGGTGAATGCATGATATGGCTATACACCAGAATGGTAAACAGCCAAACCCAACACAAAATGCATTTATACACAGTATTTTCTGGCACAGGTTTCCCTTTTCTTTCAAACATCCAAATTCAGCAGGTGTCATTTCTAGCACACAACAGCATAAGTCCATAAACCCTTCCATCACACACCAACCAGGCACAGTCAAGTACAGGCACACCAATGAAAGGATTCACTCACCCACATCCGAGAGCTGAGCTACAATTGCTGTTTTCGTGGGACTGTGCAGTGTTTCCCTCCATATGCAACCACTGTGCAGGTTTCAACAGCATAAAATTGCTGAGAATGTTCTCCTGCAATGGGGTGGTCCCTGCTGTCCCACCACGATGCTCCTGGGGCAGGGCTGGGGACAGTCTCCACCCCAATGAGGCTGCAGGGCTGGACGGACAGGCAAAAGTCCCAGCGCCTTACAACCAGAGATCACAGGGCTCTAGGCAGTACTTAACATAGGGTCTAATAGCTGACAGATCTCTCCTGGTAAATCTGTCTTTTATCTGAGCTGGATTTCCAGCACAACACCAATTTTAAAAAAAATTGAAAACGCTACACCAGTTCTCGCACCTTGCGACTAACACCAGAGGGATGTATGTCTTCTCCTGAAATAGAAAAGAAAGCAGTACCTGGATCGTGGTCTGGGTTTAAGTGCATTAGATTCCTGAGCAGCTGAAACAGAAAAGAAAAAAGAACCACTAAAACATCATATTTTAAATAAACTTTAACTGAAGGATCAGTGTTCATTAAAAACGTGACCATTTCAATGTGGATGTGAGAGTGTGCTCATCTCACATGAGCACTGAGGACTGATTTTTCACTTCTCCTTCCCATTTGTTTTTGTAGCATGTGAAGGTCCTGAGAATTCAAAAGCCCACATGTAGTCAGACCTTCACCTTTTAATCTTGTTACCAGAACACAGGAAAAGCAATAGGTCTGACAGCTCTGACCTGTACTCCTGGATGTAGTTGTGACAAAGCAACATAAGGAATACCATAAACTTTCCACAGAAAACATCTTACTCCTAATCCAGATATCTATGAGTTGCCCGGCTTCCCAATGCACGAAGGTTTATGTCCTTCCTAAATACTTTAACTAATAAGTATAAACGTACATCTTCTTACCACCACACATTAAAAAAAATGAACACATCAGGTTGAGACTACTTTGATGTTGGGAAGGAAAAGTGTTTGAAGGTAAAAAGCTTTAAAGGATAAGTGTTGGTCAAACACATTTCTATCAATGTAAAAGTCTGTTTCTTTTATTTGGATGAATTCCAAATATCCTACCACACACAGGTTTTATGTGATAGGAAAACAACAGTGCTGACTTACCTTCTCGCAGTGATTCCTCGAGGCTGTTCCTTGGTTTACATAGTCTTTTTGTGACTTTTCTGTTACTCTCCTTCCTAACATCAGATAATTTTGAGAAAACACATCTGTGTGACTGCTTTCAAATTCAGCCCACTGAGATATCCTCACGGTACTGCACCAGCACCAACGATCCCAAAGCACACACAAAATGAATCCTTGTACTTTTCCCATTATTCTGCTAATCAAGGTACAACACTTAAGAGAAGCAAGTAGGTTGGGGAAAAGAAAAATAATTCCCAGAGTTTCTAGCTTCCTTCAGATATATGCCTACTCCGAAGTCAGACATTTATCATCAAGCAACTCTACAGCACTACCTGAGAATATGATGGATCCTCCAAAACACAGAGCAGGAGCTACCTGTGGCTGCAGCTGGCAAACACTGACTTTACAATGGCTTGCACTGTACTACTGCATATAACCTCCATAGGAGGCTTCAGGGTCTCAGAAGACAAGAAGCAGCATATGGCACATGTATAGCCACACACTATTTCTTCATCAAGGAAACTGCTTTAAAGGTCATGCAGTGCTAGTTGGTGCTTTGGATGGAACAAACCCAAATGGAGCTGGCAACGACACAAAAACCCACTCATAAACCAAGTTCTAGTAGATTATTGTCACCACCACACTGGCTCACAGTCATTCCAGATTTCTGTGCAACAAACTCTTCCTAGCAACTAAAGGGGAGAGAGCGAATTATTATTAGAAATATGCAGTGGTGATAATCATCCCCTCTCTCTCTCTCTCTCTGTGTCAAACTCCCAGAGAATACAACTTCAGAAACTGCTTCCCTACAGCCATATGACCCAATTTTTCCAATGCTGAAATTGTCGATTATTAAATTACATGCACAATTATTAAACACATGCCACTTAGAAACAGGAAGTATAAATCCTTTTCAAGCTAAGCCATGTTTAAGAACCTTCAAATTTTCCTTCTTTTATGAAAACCATAATTCTGGTCATACTTGTTTTAGAAAGCCTTTCTTCCAAAAAGCTACAGGTAAAACTGTCATTCAAGCTCTCTCAGGACATCTTGTTGAGGTAAACAGGAAAGCACACAAGGAAGAGAGAATCCCAAAATAACTACTAATACTACTAATAAAAATTGATAGCAATGTAATACTACTGCCAAGGATTTTTTTTAAGCTTTTGAAAAATCAGGAAATTCAAGGCTACAGTTACCCGATACCCAGGCTTAGCTTTATCTCTCAGAAGAAGTATAATATAAAAAAAATATTATAAAGCAGGTAGTTTGTTTTAGGACATACAAATAATTGTGACAGGATTTCCACATCATGTGCACATAAAATGTGCAGTTATTTTGGTACGCTCAGTCTGCGTGTACTTTGTGTTTGAGATGCAGGTTTATACACCACCACCCCCCACATAATCGCTCAAGATGACAGAAAACTATTTATCCAGTTCATGAATCTTCCATATTTCTATAAGCCTAACTTACATGAAACTGATATAAAATTAAAGCTGTTGAGTAAATTAATTACATTAATTATTTAAAAGTTTGTATGATTCCTGGAATAGTACAGCCTGATGAAGTGAACAGCTTGGTCTGCACTAATCAAAATTGTACGTGATGACGAACTCTTATTTACTTACTCACATCACAGGAGAATGTGAAGGTTCCTGTTTTGGGTGATTAACTGCTCCCACCCTGCTCTGGCAATACAACTTCATTTAAACATTCCTAAGGATGCAGGCTCAGTAAGTTTCGGCTGTAGCCTGATGGCGTACGCTCAGCTGGTGTCCCCTTGCTTTACAGCCTGATTATCGGGTGGAAAACTGTACTGTGAAAGCTGCATGTTTGCTACACTGCTAAGGAAGACCCTAAGAATTCCCCACTCGTTTAAATCATCTGCACTGACTCATCTATTACCTCTTACTGGTGGCCTGGCCCTTAATCCTTCAAATGTCTAAGGCCAACAATGATCTTGCACTTAGGAACCTAAATAAACTGGCCAGATATTCGGAGATGCTGAGCATACAAAGTTTTTACTGACTCCACATTTCTAGTCCTCCTGATGGCAAAGAAAACTTTCCCATAATGAACCACGGCAGTATCATATTTCCTGAATTTCCATAGACAGACCAAATGGATAACCAAAGGAGGATGTAAAATTCCACCCGCTTCATCCCAACTGAGTTTTCATCCTGAAGGTTAACGATTACGATGACCTTTCAAGAATAGTGACTGATTCTGAAATAACCACTCAATTACTGGGCTGTATCTAGCCCACTGCATAAGTAAACATTTTTACTTCTAACATCAGTCGTATCGTGCAACCTGAGAATGTGCTGGCTCAAACCCGCAAGATGCAGGACAGCAAGGGTGAAACCCCTACAGTGACAGTACTCATGATGATGGGATGAAACTCTGCCACCATCTCCTTTGGTATACAAACACGGCAACGCTGCTGGAGGAGCACAGCAGCATCCAGAAGACCTCCCTGACTTGACGATGAAGGACACAGGGGAAGGAGGACAGTGGCACAAGAGATGTGCAGGTGACAATACTTTTTTTTCCTAAGTGTACCCAAGATGGAAGTCCTGAAATGAAAATAAAACTGCCTGGGGTGCTCCTGGGTGAAATGGTCGGGAAGAGAACAGAACTGAAAGTCTTGCAACCACCCTCCTCTCCCCTGGAGAGGGAAGTGTAAGAGTGTTTGTGTGTGTGTGAAGGAGCAGCAGCAGCAATCACTCGAGAATAGGAGCTGAAGATAGGAAATCTGGCAGCTGCCAAGTGTTTGGGAAGAAGCCAGGAAAAAAAAAAAAGTTGGGAAATGAGGCATGCAGCTGTTGAGCAGCCATGAATAAATCGAACTGTAAGACAAAACTGCTGTGACAGACACGTCGGGTCAGTTTTCTTAATCATCGACATCTTTATGAGTAAAAACATTTATGCAAAAGGAAAAAAAAAAAAAAGCAAGTCCAGATTTCAGCTTGACTGGGACCAGGGAGGGCTCTTACCACTCCAGGAAAATGATTAACAAAGAGAAAGGCAAGGGAGGTCTGATGAACTGAACTGAATGCATGGGAAGTTTCTGGAGCATCTAAGCAATTTTGACAGACGCTGTTCCAAAAATAACATTTTCCAGTATGATAGGAACAAAGAGTATATGTTGGAGCTGAAGAGAGAAAAATCAGGGGTGGTTTCAACAAAGAAATGCTTCCCAAATCAAAAGCTTACGTCAGTCCTGTAAAGTGCCACAAGGTCTGTGTTTCCAAAAGGCTATTGACCCTTAAGCTCCTTGACAGAAAATATGAAATCTCAGTTTTTATGAAGAAACAGGCCGTTTCAGAATAGTTACTGAATACTTACTCCATACTTGAGAAGAGCTTTTATCAAGAGGTACAATATTCGTGCATCTCGTTTGTCGTTCAAAAAAACCAAAATTCAGACTCCTTACAAAATGCTACATTAAAAACATTTCCCACACATGGAGAATGCACATCTGCTAACAACCAGGGAAAGAAAGCAAGGAAACCTTTCAACAACCTGAAGTACTAATTAAGATTAATTTTGCAAGTAGTAGTCATTATGAGGTAAAAGCTAATTTAAGTTGTAAAATAGTATGAAACAAAACGGATCTTAAAAATCAAATTACATTAGTTTAGGCTTACTCTGATATAGAAATATTTGATCAAAATTCTAATGGAAGTAACACGTCAATTTTTTTCTCCTTACCTGTTTTCACAGTCAAGTGCTGAAATTCCTTTGGTATCGTTTTGAGAGCAGTGCTTACTTTAAGAGCTTAATAAAAAAAAAAAAAAACAACAGAACAATGAAAGTTACTTTAAGTATGTGCAGGTAAAATCTACAGGTGCCAACTCAGAGAAAGGAGCATCTAAACCGGTATTAGAATGTCTAATAATGCTAAACATACTTGAAAACAGAAGTAGCCAAATACCCTCAGAACACCCAAGCACTCAAAAAACCTAACAATTTTTCAGAGCACAAGGGTCAAGAACAGAAAGGCCTACACTCAGATTGTCAAATTTTGAGAACTGGGGGGGTTGGTGTCTAAATCCACGGCCTTCCATCTCAGAGACGTAGCGCCATCACAGCAGCAGCAGCTGGTGACACCTGGCAGAGCTGGGACTCACCTCTCCCCAGGTTACAAAGCTGGAAGCCAGGAGGGACGGGCTGCTTCTGGCAACTGAAACCTCACCAGCCTGATCCAGGGAACATCACACAGCACCCACACAGCCAGGGTTAAAATTTAGGAAATCCCAGTCTTCGTGCTTATTCCCCTTCTACTGACGCCTACGCATCCTTTATTAATGACTTTCTTAAGGCACTCTTAATGCATTGTAGTGTATTTTAATGTACTGTAATACACAGATGTCCTGGTTTGAGTGGCACAGGACTAATTTCTCTTCTAACGCTTGGGAAAAATGCATTTTTAGAAGACTCTAGTGTCTGAATTGGTGAAAATATTTACTTTATAGCCAGCTATGGTGTGTGGGTTTCAAGGTCTCAGTGTTTTCGAGTTAGCCAGGTGTGAGGACGAGGAAGAGTGAGACCCGGGCACTTGACCCAAACTGGCCCACAGGGTTATTTCATACCATCAATGTCACATTCAATATAAATTAGAAAGTTTGCTGCCCTCTCTCCCTTGACAGCAGCAATCCAGAGAACTTCTTGCCCCAGTGCCAGACCCGAGTCCTTCCCTTCCTCCCGAAGCCGTAGCGCTGGCAGTGTCCGACATTTGCTGTCCACTGCTGGGAGTGCACAGCTGCCTACTGATAGAATTGGCTGAGTGTAATCCTTGTATATTTTATATTGGTATCAGGATCAATACTGTTCTTTAGTATTATTAATGTTAATTATCTAACCTTATTCTACTAAATTCGTTTATATTTCAGCCCTCGTGTTTCTTTGTTTTTCCCTGATTCCCCTTCCCAGATGGGAAGGGGCCATTGGGTGACAGAATAATTGTCTAAACAACAATAAATTGTTGTGTGTTTCTCAAACACTAACAACAGTATTATAAATGACCACTTGAAATGAAGTCTCCCATCTCCATCTGTCTTTATCAAATAAAACATGTGGGAAAAGTCTGGTTCATGTGATCCAGTTCTATCTACAGTATATTCCACATTTAACTATATTATAACCTGACAGAGTGGAGCTGATTTACTTGTATAATTTTGAAAATGCAGGAACATTTGCTTCTACAGTCCTGAACCACGGGTTCTTGACTTCTGGGGAGATCTCCTCAGTCAGAAGAGCGATCTGCTCTTTCATTTGTCAGAATAGCAAAAAATGGCAGAACAAGAGCATCTGTTCTTTGGCTGAAAAGGTAGGAATCTGTGTCATAAACACAGCAAATCTTCAGCCCTGAAGGACTGCATGTACCAAAACAGCTTCCCATCTGACTTAACATGTCAGCTACCAAGAGCAAAGTGCAAGTTTTTCACCCACACAGAGAAGAAAAAAAGATTCCTGAAGTAATAAGTAAATCTGCCCTAGACATATGAAAGCAAATAACCTTCAAGGTTCAGGTCCTGCTCTTGTCCATTATGAATTTTACGACAAAACAAACCTTGCCAACAAAACATGAATTTCTTGGAGTACGCTGACTTGTCAAAATGTTTTACAAAACACCCATCAAATCTGACAACCTATCTTTGAACCAAGGACACTGGGAATCTGCCAAATTCAGTCACACCTGAGTATGGAAGGGGATTTGGGAATGTGGACTACCAGGTCTCACAGATGAGATGCAACCTCAGCATGTGGACAGCTGGGACGTCAAGCTGTATCTTTTTTTTTTCTTTTAATTAATGTATAATCCACAGCTCTGAGAATAAGGCAACAAAATACCCACAACTGTTTTGTTTCCACAACTGAGGGACTGAGAACATGAAAGGGCATATAACAGGGAACGACTCTGTGATGATCCAGTGTCCATTCTGGAAGCCCTAGTAGTTGCTGAAGGGAAAAAGAAAAAAGATAATTCAATTTCACATGGCTTGCTGCCGGCAGATTTCAAGTAAAATAAATGAACTGAGTATTTTCAATCCGGTTTGTCCAAAACTTTTGTTTTGCAAGAAAATATAAGGACTTTTTTTCTTTTTTTTTAATAGGAATAAAAACTAAATTTGAAGTGTTGCAAAAAGGGAAATCCGAGATTTGGCACAATGTAGTCTTCACTCTTACAAAATTCCTGATAACAACAATTACAGCTCTGTTAAAATAAGAAGTGTCACATTAATTGCCTCAGGACCAGACATATTTTAGAAGGTGAATTTCATACCATTCACATATGAGAGAACTAATTTTGAAGCAAACACATCCACTATTTCTCTTCAACTCAGCTTCAACAAAAGCAATGTCTTGCTTTTAAATCATAGCAAAACATAGCCAGCTTAGAAATAAAAAATACCATTGTTTCTGTCATGGAATATACGGAATTACTAATAACACACAGAATTTAACCCATAACAGGGGAGGGAAAAAACAAGTGATTTATTTGAATACCTTGTTTGTCCTCTTTCTTTCCATCTTGTAACAGGGCAGAGTTATCTGGTACCTCTTCAGCTGATGCCTTCTTAAAGAAAGATGTATTTATTATACTGATTGGCATAGCATCCACATTTCCACAGTCAAAAATTTAAGAATACAGACCAACACAAATAAAGGTGATATTCTCTCTTGCACCACGATTTGCTTTGCAAAATAAAGAAGCATAGAGAACTTTCAAAAAGACAACTGTAACTCTGCTTTTCAAGGTACACCAGTTCCACACCTGAAATTCCTTTGAGAAGCACTTCAAAAGTGACTCACAAGGAACTAAGGACTATATGTAAGGAGCGACTTCTTGCAACACAGTAATGCCATTCTGCATTTTCTTTTCAGGTGTAACACCTGTGTGAGGGTCAAGGAAACCTTCTCCAGCCCCTTCACAAGAGTCAGTCTCCATCAGAACAGCCTCTCTAGCCAAAACTTGAGCCGTACTGCAGAGCCCAGTAGTTCTGCATCTAAAGTCCTACCGCTGAGGTGGCTGATCCTTGGACTATTCTTTTCTTTCAACATGCAGTCATGGAGATGGGAAAAACAAATTTCATTAGCATGTCTGCTGGAGGCCCATTCAGGCCTCTGATGGGAAAACAGGGAACTGCTCCCCAGCCTTATTCCTTAACTTTTCTTTACTCCAGCAGCAACTTGTAATACAGGCATTTCTTGTTCTTGTAACTTCTGCTGTGTAGCTCACAAGAAGGAACCAGGAACAAGTTCTACTCTGCAGCCAAAACTACAATAAAGCAAATGTCAGAACCCCCAAGCTTCCCTAAAGATTAAGTGATGCTGTTGGTTTTTTTTTACCAGTGAGCATGGAAAAGGTTACAATCCATTGGGCCTAAAAATAAATAAAATCCAGAAACACAGATTTTGCAGACATTAAAAGAAAGCAAACAAAATCTCAAATCAGCAATTCAAAAAGGCCAAGTCCAGAATAAAAGGCAATGACATCTACTTTACAAAGTTGCACATGGGATTCCCTAACGCTTCTGGGGAAGCAGCATAGCGAAAATGCAGCTTGAGGACTCCAAAAATGTTTAAACAAAACACGTCACATGCCTAGCTAGCCCCGACACTTTAAAGAGCATTGGACTAAAGGCCTAATTCAGTGCATGCTTGAATCGATGGAATGACTCTCACAAATTTCAATGAACTGTGAGCATGACATTTCTGAGGGAGTTTACAGCAGCCCCAGCCAGTCATTTTATGTATATAGTGTGAAATCTTGTGTCTTATCTTTAAGCTTTTGGCAGCAAGAAAGCTTGTGGAAGAGAGCCAGAGGAACAGAAATGAAGGGAGAAAAAAAAAAGAAAAAAAAAAAAGGAAAAGACAGACTAGAACCAGAGTGAGAGACAAAAGCTTGAGGAAAAAAATATGGAAGACAAAACCTCCTCAGTTAATAAAAAGCAGTCACCCTTGTTATTCTCAAGCATAACATTAGCAGTCTCTGTGTGTTTTGTAAGTTTAACAAAGCCTAGCATTCAGGTGACCCGTCTGCTGCCATTATTTTCTTTATGGATGCATTCAGGAACTGTTTCCATTGTATTGCAGTACTGTAGTTCAGCAGTTGCAGTAAAAAAGGACTTCTGAAATTCAATTAAACAGCCTGAATGGATGATAGGTGGAAAGAGACTAGGACATGGAGATAATGCATAACTGATTGCATTGATAATATAATATTTTTATTGTAGTGATCAAGTATCTAAACTACATTTCCTCAAGTAGCCAAGCTACAAATTAAATTGCAACAGTGAGTTACTTCACTTCCCACAGAGGGAGATGAATGGGAGATGAATTACTGACCTTCCACATGATATGCATTCAGCGTATTAATTCTGAACATAAAAACATCCATTGAACAAAAGAGAAAAAAATCAAGTCAAAATCATTCTCAAAACAGTTTTGAGAAGAGATTTTATATTCCATTAATCTTCGATAACAAAGGACCAAAATAACAAGGCCCTGAAACAAACTAATCGACAGCTTTGCCCTACAAGTCTAGGAGTCAGGCAGTGAAGAAATGGAGAAAAAACAGTCAAACAATTGTGACATAATCAGGTAACACTATCTGCGCTTAGCCAGCAGGCAATCGTGCTACAGACTCTTCTTCATTTTCAACCTAGCTATAAAAAACCTAATTTTGCAGAACATCCTGCCACCTTGCAGAACCTTGGAACAGAGCAGAAGATCCAGCTGTTTCCCCAAGAACATTATCCGGCTACAAAGGCAGCACAGTAATACACAAGTTATTGGCAGTTATGGTGAGAACGTCTCAAGGAGGAGAGCGCAGAGATAAGGCAGCAGAGGTCTCAAAGCTTAACTGCTGAAAATTAAACATAAAATGGGGGACTTGTTGCCTGTTTGGTTTTTTGGTTTTGGGGGTTTTTTGGGGTTTGGTTGTTTGTTTTTTTTTTTTACATTTTGTGCTGTATACCCTCTACAGCTATTTAATTATTACTATAATATTCCTATTATCATCTCTGTTGCAGCAGAAAAATCTAAAAAGAAAAAAAACATACAATGTAATTGCTTAGGAAATCATCACCCCTATTTATCCTTACTCTGCACATAAATTCAAGGACCACAAACAAGAAGAGCCTAAAACCCAGCCATTTAATAAGATTACAAAATTGTATTGGTTAGGTTACTGAAATGACACTATTTCTAAGAAACGCAAGATGACTCTGAAAGCAAGATTTCTGAGCTTTCTGAAATATAGAAAAGAACGTTCTAATCTCACAGCCCCAAAGCTTGCGCTACTAGAGAGCAAGTTTCCTCACAACTCTGCAATAACCAAAGACCACTTTGCGTATCTGGGTAATCACTTGTGAAGCCAGTATACTAAAAAAAAAAAAAAACAACCAAGGGCTCCCTAGGCTACAGAGACACTGAAGTAGATCCTGAAGTCAAGAAGTTACATAAATGGAAGTTTTTTAATTACGTGTATAAAAGATACATAATTATGTGTTTATTTTTATTTTTAATATAATTTAATTACATATCTCTCTTTTTAATATATGTGTGTCTATTTGTATATGCACATGAAAACGCAAGTGGAAGACAGAAGCTGACCACTCAGTGGTCTTGCCTACCGACAAAAAAAAAAAAATCCCAAGAGGGATGTGATGATTTTTAAGCAGAAGACAAATAATTGACAAATAATTCTCTCTAAAAACAAGTACCTTAAGCTGATGCAGTGAGTTAACTCACTCTGTTGACTCTTACTGCCGTCTGGAAATGGAGTTATGTGTGTGTATATATATA
>NW_009646515.1:513040-514323 GCF_000708025.1 Charadrius vociferus | reverse complement strand
AAACAACCAAGGGCTCCCTAGGCTACAGAGACACTGAAGTAGATCCTGAAGTCAAGAAGTTACATAAATGGAAGTTTTTTAATTACGTGTATAAAAGATACATAATTATGTGTTTATTTTTATTTTTAATATAATTTAATTACATATCTCTCTTTTTAATATATGTGTGTCTATTTGTATATGCACATGAAAACGCAAGTGGAAGACAGAAGCTGACCACTCAGTGGTCTTGCCTACCGACAAAAAAAAAAAAAAATCCCAAGAGGGATGTGATGATTTTTAAGCAGAAGACAAATAATTGACAAATAATTCTCTCTAAAAACAAGTACCTTAAGCTGATGCAGTGAGTTAACTCACTCTGTTGACTCTTACTGCCGTCTGGAAATGGAGTTATGTGTGTGTATATATATATATATATATACACACATACACATGCCGACATCAGTGAATGAGTTTTCAACACAAATCACCTTGAATTTTGCCTCTTATCCTTGTTTAAATTGCAAAGCAACACGCATGTGTGCTAACGAGATATGCTCTTAAGGGGCTGCTGAGCTTTGCCACAGCACTGCACAGCGAAGACGTGCTCGCGCAGGGTGGCCTGTGGCGCAATCTCACAGCCCGCTGCGAACCGTCCCCCTCCCCAAAATTAGGCCACATGCAAGGGAGAAGGCTGCTCTGCCACGGCGAAGGACCTGCCTACGCTGCCAACGTACCAGCAGCGCTGCTTTCACAACCCAGTTATGACTGCTGCGCTTTGGCCAAACTGCTGTAGAAAGAGCAATACCGCCCAGGGACAGCACCGGGGAGACCGCATGTATTTTAACAGCTCCAAAAGATACACTGGATGCTCAAAGTGTTGGCTGCAGCACTACCCAAAGGGAATGCTGTGCTCCACAGCAGCTTAGGCCTGGTGGTGCCATCTGACAAGGAAACAGCTGGGTTCTGACCCAGGACCTCCCCAGGGCAAGGCACAGGGAGGAAATAACTGGAGAACGGCCTTGCTGAGCTGGCATGACACACCATTACTTTTACTGGAAGCAGCACCAGAAGGGCCCGCTCTTGCAGTCAGCCTCCCATTTGCTTCACTACCTTAAATACTAAACCCTTAAATCCCACAGCATATATACTCAGAGTTGCAGTATCCAGGCACAACTCACTAGCCATGGTTAGTTCAGCGTCAGAGGATCTTTAAGGTTTCATTTTTTAACCTAAGTGATAAACTCTTCTCCTTAATTTAGTTTTGCTTGCAACAGTCTTCCATCACAAGCTTGTATCTGTTG
>NW_009646515.1:495602-512983 GCF_000708025.1 Charadrius vociferus | reverse complement strand
ACCCAGACCTTAGATGGTAGTTCCTTAGACTATGTCAGGGCTGGATATTAAAATGGAGACTGAATTACCGACAGCAGAACTATGAATGACCATACTGTACAGAGCCTGGAATAGTTTCAGTCTCCAAAGAAGTAAAGTACGAGAAATCAGAACAAGCTAACATATTTTTCTTATCATCATCAAAACTGGGGGAGATGAGTGTGGAAACAGAGTGCAGTAAATGGAAGAAACACTCAAGACCCAGATGGTCTGGAGTACCTGACTGGAACAGGGTCTGCACCTGAAGCCTGACATTTTCAAACAATTCCAATTCAGGAGATACTTCACATGAGCACTGTCCTTGTGCCACCACCCCTCCTGCAGTGTGGGCTTTGACCCTCATCCCCGGCTCCCAACGCAGGAGGGCTAAATGCAGCGCAGCGGTACATGAACAGGTAAGGTGCATTCCTCCCCACAGACTCCAACATCACACCGGGCTGGAGTTCCTCTGTGACTACTGTGATCTCCACTTTTTAGGAATATCTTTTGAAAAGCCTGTCAGCCCTTTCCACACACTGAACAACCTGCTGAGAGAGGGGGCTGAGACGGCTTAATGGTGAACTCAGAGACTCCTAAAGTCATAGAATCACAGAACTGTTTAGGTTGGAAGGGACCCTAAAGATAATCTAGTTCCAACGCCCCTGCCATAGGCAGGGACACCTCCCTCTAGACCAGGTTGCTCAAAGCCCCATCCAGCCTGGCCTTGAACACCTCCAGGGATGGGGCATCCACAACTTCTCTGGGCAACCTGTGCCAGTGCCTCACCACCCTCAAAGTGAAAAATTTCTTCCTAGTATCCAATCTTAATCTACCTTCTTCCAGTTTGAAGTCATTCCCCCGCTTCCTATCACTACATGCCCCTGTAAAAAGTCCTTCCCCAGCTCTCCCGTAGGCCCCCTTTAGGTACTGGAAGGCCACAATAAGGTCTCCCCGAAGCCTTCTCAAGTCCTCTCAAAGACTCACAGTTCTGCTGCTATGCATACTGCAGTCATGGTGAAGCTGGGCTATTCCTCTCCACTTGGCAAGGTAACTACCTTGCTTACCCCTTCTTACCTCCGTTCGACTGAAGTCCCGAGATGGCTGACCGCCTGGCAACGACTCAGAATAAGAATCAAATAGTGAGCAGTCACGCATGGGCTTCAGAGAAGCTGCAGGGGGAAGAAAAAAAAAAAGAAAACAAAGAAAAAAAGGAAAAAAGAAAAAAGGAAAAAATGAAAAAGGAAAGAGAAGAAAGAAAAAATGAAAAAGGAAAGAGAAGAGAAGAGAAGAGAAGAGAAGAGAAGAGAAGAGAAGAGAAGAGAAGAGAAGAGAAGAGAAGAGAAGAGAAGAGAAGAGAAGAGAAGAGAAGAGAAGAGAGAAAAAAAAACAGAAAAAAAAGAAAAGAGAGACATGCCAAGTCTTTGGTTAATACACACTTCTTAAAAACCTGTTCCAGCATGATTTTGCCCATTGTTTCTACATATCAGAACTGATCTATAAGCCACGGATGACAAAAACCATGAAGAAAATCCTTCGATTTTGAATAATTCAATGTCATGAAAGGGATAGCATGTATAATTTCCATTGTAGAAAAAACTTTGAAATTTGGGAAAAGTTATTGTTAGTAAATATTAACTGCCAAACAACAACTGTTTATTTGCATTTTTCCTCCACACAGTCTAGTATCAACTTAATTTGCCTTACAGTTTATACCTTGCTGGCTTAGAAATGTTAAAGGTACTTACTAAACCTTCAACTCTGATTTTTGACATTCTGAATACTGGAAGTACAGTAGAATCTACATATACGCTAAAATTGAAGGCCAACAAAAAGCAAGGAAACAAACCACATATTTGCTGCAGTATGTACCATCTGCGATATTCTTTAACGAAACAGCATTGAGAGCAAGGGGAAAAACAAGGGAAAAAAAAACCCCAACAACAACCAACTCTAACTTCTCACAGCAATATGCACAAGAACCTCATCTCTATTCCGTAAGCTGAGGTCCTTCTGCTGATACAACCCCAGGATTAGTTCCTCTGACATAAATCTGTCTTCACAGCTGGAAAATAGTTTTTCTTTAAGATCAATTTATTGAAAAGCAGAATAACCAGTTCTCAGGTCAAACATCTAGTTTCTGGCTAGCATCCAGTTTATCTGAATAAATTAAGCTCTTGCAAAATCTGTCTTAATTTACAATACAGTGGGTTACATACAGATCTTTCATGCATTTTGCAAATTTGTTTTAAGAAAAACTTCCAGAAAAGAAGGTGGTGGGTCAAATTGTTCATGGAGATGTGCCAAGATAGTACTTGGCCCTGCCCTTGTAGTTTATAGAACAAGCCACAAAACGAACAAGATGAATTCGTCTTACACTCCCAGCCACTTTATTGGAAGCTTTAACACTCTTATCAGACACAAATATTTCACTTGAACCAAATTCTGCCTCATTCTGAAACTAATACAACCACCTAATGAAAATGAGTTTCCAGTCATCTTCATCAGGTTCCTAATAAGCAAAATCACAGAAATCATATTATGAAAATAGGAAAACAAAAAATTTCTCTCAAAAATTTCTTCTGAAATTTTAGGTAAGTGTATGAGGCACTTGCTTACTTGTCAATGCTTTCATTTCAGAAGTTCATACAACCAGGGTTCTACACCTTCTTGTGATTCATAGTATCACAGTGTGTTGAAATGTTCTGGTTTTTATTACACAGAATGGTCAGGGTTGGAAGAGACCCCTGGAGATCATCTAGACCAAACCCCTTGCCCGAGCAGGGTCACGTACAGCAGGTTGCACAGGATGGCGTCCAGGAGGGTTTTGAATGTCTCCAGCGTCGGAGACCCCACCAGCTCTCTGGGCAGCCTGTGCCAGTGCTCTGCCACCCTCAAAGTAAAGAAGTTCCTTCTCATGTTAAGATGGAACTTCCTATATTCAAGTTTGTGACCACTGCCTCTCGTCCTGTTGCTGGGCACCACTGAAAAGAGTCTGGCCCCATGCCCCTGGCAACCTCCCTTTATATATTTGCAAGTATTGATAAGATCCTCCCTCAGTCTTCTTTCCTCTAGACTAAAAAGGCCCAAGTCCCTCAGTCTTTCCTCATAAGAAAGATGCTCCAGTCCCCTAATCATCTTTGTAGTCCTTTGCGGGACCCTCTCCAGCAGTTCCCTGTCCTTCTTGAACTGGGGAGCCCAGAACTGGACACAGTACTCCAGATATGGCCTCACCAGGGCAGAGTAGAGGGGGAGGATGACCTCCCTCGACCTGCTGGCCACACTCTTCTTGATGCACCCCAGGATGCCATCCGCCTTCTTGGCCGCCAGGGCACATTGCTGGCTCATGGTCATCCTGTTGTCCACCAGGACTCCCAAGTCCCTTTCCACAGAGCTGCTCTCCAGGAGGTCAGCCCCCAACCTGTACTGATGCATGGGGTTATTCCTCCCCAGATGCAGTACCCTATACTTGCCCTTGTTGAATTTCATTAGGTTCCTCTCTGCCCAACTCTCCAGCCTGTCCAGGTCACGCTGTAAGGGGGCACAGCCTTCTGGTGTGTCAGCCACTTCTCACAGTTTTGTGTCATCAGCAAACTTGCTGATGGTACACTCTATCCCTTCATCCAGGTCATTGATGAATATATTGAATAGGACTGGACCCAGTACTGACCCCTGAGGGACACCATTCGTTACTGACCTCCAACTAGACTCTGCACCACTAACCACAACCCTCTGAGCTCTCTGTCAGCCACTGTTCAATCCATCCCACTGGCCATTCATCTAACCCACACTTCCTAAGATAAGTCTTTCAAAAGACAGATTTCTGAATCCTGACTAGGCAGCAGAACAAGCACGAGACGTTTTCAGACCCTCAAGATAACCAGAATTAGTATCTTAGCTGAGGTATTTAGAGGGTCCACAACAAACAATTAGTCCTTTCACCTCTTCCACATACATCAGCTTAAAACGCTTGGTTGCGTGCAACACATGAAACAATCATCTAAGAAAATGGTAAAGACCCCAGTGCTGAAAGGGACAAATTATGGAAAAAGAGGACTCCCAAGGAACAATCACAGCTTACCATGCTCGTCCTCCCATTGACATAATGATTCCTTACTACTGGAGACAGCTATTTCCATTGCAGTCTTACCCAAAAATGCTTAATGTGAAGACACGCCAAAAGAACCTGCATGGAGGAGCTTACAAGCTAATTTATGATGAGAACAGGCATGAGAGTAGTGAACAAAGTGGTGGTCCTGGAGGGAAAGGGTAGTTGTAATTATGACAAGGGAATTTAATTAGAGAGACTAAAAGTGATGAAGACTTGAAGTGCAGGTTTTACAGGAGCTTCTCTGCTTTGGATATGAAGATAGCGGATTATAAGGAACATGACTCCACCAGAAATTACTTCACAAATCTGATACAGGGTGAACATTTAATTTTCCTAACTACAGCTTGATTTGCTCTTTTCCCGTCTTTTAATAAATTCAGTGTCATCAAATTTAATGGAGATTTTATTAGGTCTTAAATATTATCCCTTAGCACTGTAATTATCATCTGTGATTAATCCTCCTTGCCCTAGAAAGTCATGCACATTTTTTAGATGGAACAGTATATATTTCAATGTTCATTTATAATTAAGAGAGACGTAACTGTAGAGAACAAATGAAAGGGCAGGTCTCTCACCGCACATTGTTATGGAGGTATGTTATATTTTGGATTAATTTATCCTTGGGCTACACAAACTGTTGTAATCCCCCTGCCATTACTGCAAATTACTTCTAGAAGAATCTGTGGATTACATAAAATGAATTACAAAAAAATTCAACCTTTGATACAACCGGTAACTGCATCCAACAAAATGTATTAGCATAGTAAGTTCTAAAGCAGTCCAGTATCATTTTCAACACAGCTTCTAGAAGGAAAATCACCAAAAGAGTTAACAGCCATATAAATCTTGTTAGATTATCTTTGCTACAGATAATCACCTGCCACTTTAGCTGTAATGATACCTGAAGCACTCTGGAGCAGAGAGGCAGAAGTTAAGGGGCAGGTAACCATTGCAGGAAATATTGCATCACTATTTTGTGCTTTTACACATTCCTTCTTCAGCAATCACCTCATAAGCACAATTAAAAATGCATGTGTTAAAAAGCAACCAGAGAGCCATTACGCAGCGTAGAACCCCATCCTACCTGCAGGATGGGAAATGGAATCTGTCTTAACACGCACGTTGGAACCCGACCTGCCCCAGGGACATTACCTGCTTGAAGGTACTCGGGCAGCAGCGTCTCCGGCAGCGTCTCCGGCAGCTGGTAACCGTTCTTCCTCGCAACCACGAGGTGGAAAGCGGCACAAAACTCCGGGAGTGTCAGCGCTCCGTCGCAATCCACGTCGCTCAGCTCCCTGCGGGTATGACAGGCACGCGTTTTCCAAGCCATTACCACAGGGAAACAAACATAGGTGTGCAAACACGGGCAGACGGAAATGCAACTTTGAGAAGGGATATTTTAATATAAGACCAGCATCTCTGTCCTTTGCACTTGATCCTAACTTGTACATTTGGCTCAGGGAAGATGAAACAAGGTCGTTTTCTAATACTGACTATTTTTTTAATAAAACACATTTTTTGTTATACATTGTACCATATAATATGATTGTATGTATATATTATAACACAAAATACATATCATAGAATCATAGAATTGTTGAGGTTGGAAGGGACCTTTAAAATCATCAAGTCCAACCATTAACCTAACCTGACAAAACCAATTCTAAACCATGACCTCCATATCCTTTACTTCCAAGGGTGAAATCAACTTTCCAATGGTTGGAAGAACTTTTGGCCAATCCATGCAGGATCTTAAACCAGTTAAAGCAGAAAAACTTTAAAATGGACTTCAGGACTATTGACTAGTCTAAAGAAAAGAACTAAATTAATGCTTTTGACAAGTTTAAATGTTATTGTTAACTTTTCACTAAAGCGGTTCTCTCTTTAATTCTAGGATGCTTCTCAAACACTAAAACTGGACTTCAGAAATTCAATTAATTTTATAAATTAACTCTTTGCAAGAATTAAGCAAAATTTTATCATGAGCACATGGGATAAAACAAATAAACATATTACTTCCTAGTCTTTGAAAGTAATGAGTATTTTTCAAGCTGTTGGGGTTACAGTGACAAAGACCGAAACATCCCATGTGTTTAACACAGCAACACAACCTGATAAATCATATCATCAGAAAAGTACAAGTATCTACTAGAAAGGAATACGTTTCTTTAAATCTTGCACAGAAAGCAACTTGTGCCAGCAATAACAATAAAATGTGTTTTGTTAACATATTGGATTAATCCATTCTTCTTCAGATATCTTAAATTTAAATTCCAATATTCACCTCCCCCAACACTATGTTTCTTCAGTTGTTTTTTTTGTTCTGTTTTCAAAACTGACAATCCGCTTTGAAAAGATTCCAGACATATTCTTTGACCCCGACAGATGTTTAGGCTCTTGCAAGCTTTTCTTCTCATCTCTCTTCATGAAAGCATATATAAAAGTAAAACATCTATCAGCATTTCTGATCAACGTTTAAAACTGTTTGTTCTTCCTATCTGAGATGCAAGGATGACACTGAATTACAAAGCACCACCTTGTTTATGAAAATATAATAGAACCTCTGTCAAATTTTATCATGTACAGTTCCATCCGCAATCATTTCTAAATAAGCTCATTAAAAGTAAGCGTGCTGCTTCATTAGAAAAGCACTGATGAATTATGTAGTTGTACTTACTAAAAATTAGGCATTAATTAGGCCTCCTCTGACAAAACACAGCCTGAAACATAAAACCAACGCCACATCTAAAACATTCCAGAGGTGCTTTTCCTCTGTGTCGTTTCATGAAAAATGTCAGTTCATTGAGCTAATGATGCTGCTCAGAATATACTTAAGAACAGCTCTCAGTTTTATCGCTGTTCAAACCCTCCCAGTCCTGCTGAGCAGGGGAACATCTCTACAGAAAACAAGCGTGTCAGGAAGATCAATGAGCACCCTGCTGCTTGGGCCTGAAAGTGATTCTGGAGATAAGAGCAATAATTATAATTGAAGACACTTTTCAAAATTTAACAAGAACTCTTGAATTAAGCATCTTTTAAAAAAAACAGGATACACATCCCCAACTCTATTACAGTACTTACCAGATGTGAGAAAGCTCTGGGATGGGCAGCTTTGATTTTGTGAAGAAATTCTTTGCCACGGAACCTGGTGGGAAACCATAGCTTATCAACCATTGGAAATTAATCCTCCAATTATTTACCTTTGGCCAGGGCTGCCGCACCAGAAGCAGCTGGTTACTTCACATCTGAGAGAAGTTCAGATTAACTGGATGCTAATATAGCTGTTGGACCATTTGTCTCTTGGTGAATAAGTGACAGAGAAAGCCAGACAGAGCTGTTGACCTCATTTCCCCATTCCCTCCACATGGGAAAAATAAAATAAATGGAAAACACGCTTCAGTACTAGTGATTCTAACCAGCATAATTAGTATGTTGCCAATGATGAAGTAACAGACACAAACAGCCCTGCTTCACCCAGAAGCCATGTGCACAGCAATACGGTGCTGTAGTGTCTGCGCTGCTCTCCCAGGACACTGCTTCAACCATGACATTTCCCTGCAGTGGCTCCAATGTTATAAAAAAAAAAAAAAGAAAAAAACCAAGAGATTTCAGATAGCGCATAGCTACTCCCCTGCTGCAGGTATCCTCACCCACCCAACCCTGCCACAACAGCCCTTCTCAATTTTCTCCCAGCTAATAAATCCATTATTTCACCATCCCATACACACAGACTGTAGAGGCAGCACAAGATCCCTGTACCCTGGGAGCCCTTCCTGCATATAGGCTTACAAAATGTAAGGCAGCGTCACGCAGAGACTTCCAAGGTCTAAACCACTCTTCCCCTTGTTCATTCAGGTCAGATCACCCACCACAGGGCATAAGAAAAGCTGTTGCTGGGGCAGGTCCAAGACTCACCCAGCACAGCATGTCCTCTCCAACACCGGATGCCAAGAGAGGACTATGTGACCATGACAAAGCCACGTGATAATATGTACCTCCTGAATATCCTCCAACCTCTGATCACCTGCAATTCAAGAACCTTCTCAACCAGGGGTAGCACTTAAATATTCAGTAAATTCTGACAGATTTTTCCATCACAGATTTCTCAAGCGACTTCGTAAAACCTGGACAAACCTCTAGCATCTGTATCACCCTGCAGCAAGGATTTGTACAACTTAATTGTTTTAGGATGCTGTGGAAGCTCAAATTTATTGTTTATAAACAGTCATTTTGGACGTTCAAAGACTGCCTGAGAATCTTGCTCAACATAAAGGGAAACGCACAGCTACCTGAGAGGCTGTATATGTACACATACATAGACACACAGTTACAGACATATGTAAGTCTGTGAGGAAATACAATGTTGTTGAACAACCATTTTCTCTTTTGCACAAATTACATGAAGGAATTTTAACTGAGGCAAGGAAATGGTGAAGCACTCATTTCCGTCAGCAGCAGTTAATTTATTTAAACTTTTGGCTGGATCCGAGACCCTGAACCCCAGTAACAGAGCAGGGCTCAGTAAAACCTCAATTTGAAGCCTGTAACATCTTCCTTGCCAGACCAACTGTCTGTACCTGCAGTGACTCCTCTCACAAGCAGCCTGGTCCTCCTAGTCAGGATGGAAATGCAATCTCAATACGCTGTTAACACCGCTTTTGCCATGTGTGTCCTCTCCAGGATTTGCTTTTAATCACCTGAAGGTCAAAATCTCAGCCCCTCAGAGCCATAAACACATAAAATAAACATTTTATTTTTTACTGAATCTCAACATTTCTCTCTTAGACGTAATTATTTTCCTAAAATCAGGACACTTAGGAAAAAACATAATGCCTACAATGTTGGTTTGCTCTTTGAGTTGGCTGCCTTTAAAAAGCAAATGCAATCAACTCTCTCTTATAAACTCACCCCAGAGAGAATAAAGAATTAATTTACCTAGTTAACACTTCGCACCTTTCAGCCTGTGCCCTCTACTCGACATGCACCGTGTTTGGTAAAAATTACCTGAAATAAAGGAGTTCAGGTCGGGCTGCAGGGACCTGAACTGGTTGATGTAGTAGTCTCGCTGCTCTTCCGTTATCCTCCAAGGGTCATCTGAGTAGTGGGCGCTGCTGTCCGGCTGCTCCCGCTCAGCTGAAAGAGACTGAAGGGAGGGAGACTGGCACCGGCCGCAGGCGGGGGACCAGAAGGGCCAAACGAGGCATGACAACCTCAAGAAAACAGATTCACTCTCCCCTATTAGCAGACATGTACTTTAAAAAGACAAGAAGCAGAAATGGCCACGCTGATTACCACCCCACTACGCATCTGTTAAAGCTGAAGCTAGTATTATGTATCCTTACCCAGGCAATTAAAGGAAGTTTTTACTTGACTGAAGGCAAAAGAAAAAGGAAATCTTAGTACTGCTGACCGCAAATAGGAAAAGTCCAAGTCCTTTATTACCCCTAGACTCATTTTGGCTGCCATGCATTACAACCCTGAACTGCACACTGTACACCCGAAACTGATGGAACCAGTAAAGGACCTAAAGCTGTATTTATGCAGCACAGCGCATGAAAATTTAGCTTGGCTAAGAAACTCCACATTTAATCTAGGAGCGGTGCTGTAAGTATGGAGCTGTACCATTTCTGGACCCTCAGCTCATGTAGGTAACTCAGCACACATTACGTGGAGTGAGGGAGACACGCAAACCTCTAAAGACCTCCTTGACCTTCTGTCACTTCTCACAGTTCAAGTAAAAATAGTGCTTCAGGAAAAATAATATTCTGGAGGAGAAGGACATTTTATTCATTTATGTCTTTGCTTTCTGATTGACTTGTTTAAGGGAGATCAGTATGTTTGATAGGTTGGGTGGTGGTGTTTAGAAGGGGGCTACTGGCACAATTAGTGTCTTCGTTAAACCAGAATGACTTAATATTTCAGATGCTTTAGGCCTGGATGACAACACTCAAAGAGGGAGGGCAAGAATGAACAATAACCAGCTCTGCAACCCTTTCTCTGACATACCTGCCCATTTCCTAAGAATCAAACACAAAACACCGGTTCTGAAATACAAAGAAAGATCCCTGAAACAGGCAACATCATGAAGCTGTAAATTAGTTTTCCTTTCAAAGTGCTGTGCAAATGCACCCCATTTCATTCCAAGTTAGCACAAATGGAGTGACGCTACCTGTAGATTTTTTCCTGAGGCTCAGGTGACATGTCACTATGGGTGTGAGGTGCTAAGCACTAGGGAAAAGGTACAGAGTCTCCAAGTCTTACTTACTCAGGAAAAGCTCCCCCTTAGGAGAGCTTTGTCCTTCCTTAGGGCAAACTACCTGTTTGCGTAAGTGCACAGCAGGCATACTGGAACATCGGAAAGATCCGCTTTTGCAGCCAGCAGGAAAAAATAGGACTCATCTCATAAAAGCAAACAAATGTCCAGAAATTCATTTATTCTGTTTGAGATGCAATTTAACCAACTGGGGTAAAAAAAACAGAATACGCAGAATATTAGGCCATAAATTCTGTGCGTGTGTTACAGATGGCATTCTAAGTCAAGCAGGAATCTCTATGAAACCTCATGTATTTTGAGTGGAAATATTTTACTTTTGCTAAGATAATGTCTTTTTTTTTTTTTTTTTACTTTTGAACTGAAGAGTCTCAGTCTAGTTTTCCTATCTATGCTATTTGGTGCTTCTCATTCTATTTATCATCAGCTATTTAATTAATTGTATTATTTATATTAATTTCTTCTTCCTATCAGCTTTGTTTTTTACTTTTTCATATACTGAAAAAGCATGCTTCACCCTCCAGTCTACAAACACCACGGAGAACATTTTTACTTTTGAAGTGAGAGGAGTTCTGCCTTTTTTTTTTTTTTTAATTTCTCTATTGTTTGGTAGTAGTACTACTAATGAAAAACACATAATTCATTACCCGATTAAGAGTTGAACAGGCGAGTGCAGGTTTGGCTCCATAATTCCCTGATGATGGTCCATCTTGCTGGTGAGTAGAGTGTCTGATTTCATAAGGAGCTACAGACATTTAAAATAAAGTATATAAATGAAAGGATAATCAGAAAGATTCTACTAGGCTGAAGGAAAAAATTAAACACCACAAAGTCAAGAATCTAGCTTGTGAACCTAGTATCATAGCATTAAAGTCCATTTTGTCTTCTGCAACAAAATTCCAGACACATACATGTCTTGCACATTATATCATTCTACTTCAGACATAACTGACGGAAACTGTCAGTTATGTATTACCAGATAACAGAAATCATTGTTCATCATGTTGAAATATGTATTTATATAGCCTGTTTACAAATGTATACATTTTATATACTTATATATAGCAAAAAAATGCATTGCAAATAAGAAGAAATAATTCAACTGAACTACAAAAAAATATGCTTTGACAATGCTATCAAACAGTAAATCACTAATTTTTCATACACTTTTCTTTTCCGTTCCCTAATTTCTGTTGAAAAATCAAAACACATGACTCGCCACTTCACATTCTTTGGAGTAAAGTTAGTAAAGAAAAGTAACAATTACTTCTTCTTTTGCTGAAGTAAGCCACTTACGTTCCACTGCAGCAAATATAGTAAGTGGTGACATAACAGCACGTTTAAGAACAATGTTTTAAAAATAGGTCATGTATGGAAACAGAAAGGCAACTCACTTGCAAACCCTTCCAGAGCCGAGAACTTCTGCTGCCAGTCTATTTAAAATGTACCCCTACAAAGGCAGTCTTAGCAGACTTCTGTCTTAACACAGAACTTAAAAGACTCTTGATGAAAAGTGAGACCAAGAAATCTTAAAAATTTTGAGCTCAGGAAGACCTCAAAAATTACACCCTTAACCCCCTCGCATTCCTGAGTGGTCTTATCCTGTATTGGTATCTAGTTTTATGCCTGTGTATGTAACTTCTAATTTCAGAAAAAAAACACAGGAAGGAAGTTGCGAAACATACAGATGCCCTTGGAGAGAAGACTTAGGCACAAGGCCACACTGCTGTGTGTTTGCTAGCAAGAAAAGCTCCCAAAACTGTCACAAAAAGAGTATACAGTCATGTTTGCAGTGCAGAGGGCTGCCCTTGAAGACACACTGTCCAGTTTCAGGGTCAGACTTGCAGTACAGAACAGCCCACCCGGCTCAGCGCTGTGGCACTGGCACCTCCTGCGCCACATACACGAATGCGATGGCTTTCAGACCCACGTTCCGAGTGCTCTTCAAAAAACTGGAAGGGTCCTAATCTTAAAGGCCAGGAAGAACCAATAGGTCACTGAGCCTGGGACTTGGCATGGGACATAAAATGTTACCTGCTTACTGCCACTGAGAACACATTCGGCCAAAGTATCCCCAGTGGTGCTAAAATAGGAGAGATTTCCTATCTGGAAAACAGGAGTAATTCCCTTTCTGGAAAATAACCATAGTGTTCTACATGTCTAAGATTTTATCACCTTAAAAATTCAAGTGGTTGAATAATTAATTTCAGAAGACAACAGCTGGATTGGATGTCTCTACTCACTTTGCACAGCCACTGACTCCATGAGAAATTTCACTAAAGTTACGATTGCAACCAAATTCAGAGGGGGGAAAAAAAAAAAAAAAAAAAAAAATCAACACCCAAAATACACCGCCACCCCCAAAGCACTGACAGATCTGGGACAGAGTCCCAGAAAACAGCAAAGTTCATGACATGTAACACGGTCCGCTGCTCCCAATGGCCATCTCCTGCCCAGCTCTTTAGGGTGAGAGTATCTGCCACATGTCTTCTTCACTGGAGCAGAACATGCGTCGTACCAGAAGACAACCTCGCTAGTCTTGCTTATTTTAGAAGTCAACTGTCACTGTTTTGATCAGTTATGCCACGGGTGGGGTGGGGAAAAATCCCACCTCTGAACAAACCAAGTCTACCTAACCAGCAAATGAGTAGCTGTGACTTTCACGTGAAGGCCACTTGTTAGCATTGAACACATTCTTATCATGGCTGTAGTGAGTTTCAAAATCTTGTAATAGCTCTGGTTTTTCACTCGTTTGTAAACGAGAACAACAGCTAAAGGTCTAGCATGCTCCACTCCTCACTCACTGCAAACACACAGAGATAGCGGGACGATGGAGGGATGATATACACCAATGCCCACTGTTGCCACCATCTTGGTCACCAGATGTTGCCATTAGGAGAGCACAGGCAACTTACTATTAGCAGGAGCTTGTACAACCTTAGTAAAACTGGCTTCTGCCCCACTACCCTCTTACTAAAATCAGAAAGTTTGGCCACCTACTCTAACAGCAGTGAGATCAAGGACAGAGCATCCATGCAGTGCCTTATTTTTGTCTGTTTTGCCTAAGTTACATTGTGGGATTGTTTTTATATTCATGTCCTATTGTTATTTCCATTACAAAACCAGAGAGATTATTGTTTGTTCTTGCAAAGGAAGGTTCACCGTCAATCTGAAAACTAATAGAGCAGCTACTGAAGTCAGGAGTGGGCTTTTCTTCCTCTCTAATGAAACCAAATGCTGAACTGAAAACACTCGCTCTGAAAATACTCACAAACGCTCTGTCACTGGGATATATTGCACGTAGTTTTGTCAGAGATTAGGTATTAGCATTTACCTGTGAGCAGTGACACATAAATCTAACTCATTTACCAGAAAGCGAACAGGATTGAGCAATCAAAATAAAATCAGATGATTGAATTGTTTTCCAAAATACAGGTCTAATTAAATGTTAAAATCTTTAGGCTGATTGTCAGTAGCATTTGAAATTTGGATGCTTCTGAGAAGACAAAAAAAAAAAAAAAGAATCTTTAACCTACCTCCATGCTGCTGCTCCAGCCCACTTCTTGATTTACCATATCCATAACTTAAAGGTATTCTCTGGTAAGTAGATGGAGAAGCAGGAGGTGAGCAGATTGGAGACATCGGTGGAGACTTGGGTTCCTATTTCAAAAACACACCGACACAAAATGGAATTCTGAGGCGGCAGCAAAACAACTAAGTAATCCTGCATGGGGATGTGAGCGCGTACTGCCTGATGGACAAAGAAAAGGCAAATGCTGTAGTTCCCTGAGGCCCTTTATTTCCAAGAAAGGCTACTTAAAATCAAAAGTTGGTAGACTGAATTTGGTATTGAGCCTTCTAGAGGTAAAGCATGGCAACGGCATTAGCAAAGCTTTACAATGAACAGTTTAAGGTATTTTACTTCCAAAAGATACCTGAAGTAGTATAAGTAGAATGCTTAATGTGAGCAGGTATCTTTGAATTTACATAACACATTTAGTTAGGGTGAGTGCATTCTTTGTAAGAGAGCATTTTTCATACAAAACACTTACAACAAAATAAAATAAATCTCTGAATTGATATTTTAAGCGCTCTGTGGATTTGTAGGTGTTACTGAGTATCTAGAGTGTTCTCTTTACCTTGACTTACAGATTGTTTAAGAAGAGGCTGTGATCCTGAAACAGTTTACTGCGTAAAAAGGAAAATATAAGACAACACAGATAACCTAGATGGAGCCAGGGGTTTGAGGGCAGCGCTCTGTTTCAGTGTCAGTGCATGCAGGCAGATAGGCATACATGCTCTTCCTCCTCATCCTGTTATTCCATGTGTGGATCTTGTCATCACCTCATTCCTGTTGGTCGACCTCAAGCTGGGGATGCCGTTACTCACACCAACGCACCGTGTGATAAACGTGCGCGCACGTTACGGGACGATAAAGCATGTGCCATCAGGCATTTACAACATGACCTGATATGGTACCAGAAGAGAAGGTGTCAAGCGCGGGGAAAATTATGAAAATCAAGGTTGCGCTGAGAAGCAGCCTGTATCTGAATAAGTGCTTTCAACTCTTCTAAATACACATAATAGAAATCTCCTTTAGACTGCTTTATTAAATTGGCAACTCAGAACAACAGACACTGGGACGATGTTCCACTGAGGACAAAAGAAAAGCAGATTTCTTCCAGACTGCTCCTAGGGAGGTTAGAATGGAAGAAAACCCAGTGGCCTTATCCCACCCAGAAATAGCAGCTTGTGATTCAACACCTCTTCTCCAACCGACCATTTCTGTAGTGATTAAGGATCATACGAGAAATCGCTCACTTTCCTGCTATGTTTCACAGAAAAATTTCTACTTGCTGCTCCTCCCCTAGTCCTCTCCAAGAAACAGAGTTGGACTAAGGAGGAGGACAACACAAAGAACTTATGCAGAATATTACAGGGCTGACAGCTTTATACAAGCACATATAGAGAATTTCCCTTCAGGGATGCAATTGGGATGCATCAAAATCAGAGCACAGTCCTGATGGGGATTACTTGCACACCAGGAGTTTATCTGCTGTCTAGTACTGCAAAATTGATTAAGCCCACATGAGTGTAATCGTTTACAGGGCTGGACTCACAACACGGATGCTTAACGACATATTGGCCTGAAGGAGATGGACCTGTTACCTGCTTCTCCCCTTCATCTGTTCTTTTGTAGGAATTTTTTTCCAAAGTTGCATGTGGAACCTGAAATTTAACTCCATGGAGTTCTGCTGGAGTCCCGTAACGTACTTCACTGTCATTTTTCAGCGCCATAAACCGGGGCAGAGGCAATTCTTCATTAAAAGAGAGAAAAATTCAACTACAGACTACAGAACATTAAAAGTACTTTAAGCAGTATCATCTTGTAAAACCAACGAAAAGTTTATCTATAAAAGAGTACTATTTATATTTTGTAACATTTGTAAGTCTGGAACTTCTACGATTATTTTATGTCTTAATAAAAATGTGAATGTCACACAAAGCTACATTCACTAGCTTAATATATAATCTCTCCATGCAAAGAGAAAGAAATAAGCCCTGTGCACATTATTAAAGCAAGTGGCAAACTCATTTCCTGCCTTCAAAACGTTGTCTGTAATGAAAAGAATAGTTTCGCACAGAAACTGTGGTACTGATGAATTAATCCGTCAGGATCACAGTATCCTCAACACTGCCATCATAAAAAGAACAAATGAAAAATGGTAGGGTTCAGAGATCACGCCAAGGCCTGGCGAGATGACTGTGTCAAAAGGTCCCATGTCATGTCTCCTCTGCAGAGCAGAAGAGTGACACTTTGTCACTCTTTAATATGCTTCACGGTTATTTTGAAGAAACACCATTTATTTCTGTGCACAGTCACCCTGAAAGATCAATACAATTAAAAATAATAGAACGCTCAAAACCAAGCAAAGCCATATATCACCTCTAATCATTTACGTCTACAGCTACTACCAGGAAGAAAAAGAAATCAACTGGAGTTCAGTGCATGTTACTCACGCCACTCTAAAGACACTCACACATTTCAAGAGAAAATGTAATTAACACTGGAAGCGTTTCAGTAACAATAAGCAAGCAGGATATCAATACAAGGATTGCGAGTACCCTTCTTCACTCAAATTTGTGGCTTATTTGCAGATGCTGGCCTTGTAAAACATACACCATAAATCTCACTTAGTTCAGGTTTCTATTTTAATGACAACTGCATTCAGTCCCCTCCACTTGGTCGGGAGCTCTGCACCAGAGGAGTTCAGCTCACACAGGTCTGCACGTCCTTGCCGGCCCGGCTTTTCCCCCCGGGACGGGGCAGACCTGGGAACCCCCTCCCTGTGCCTTGCAACATAGGTGAATTTTACATCTGACTGCCCTTTGTAGGGACAGAAGGAGCAGAAGCTGCGCTGGGAGCAGTGACCTCGTTGCGAGGCTATGGGTAGGCCCTGCCTTTCCCACCTCCTGTCCCATCTCCTGGCTGGCCGCACTGCTGCCTCCAGTGGGACGGTGGCAACCGCTCCAGCCCAGAGCACGGCCTCACAGCAGGGTTCGAACGCTTGCCTGGGATGTGGGAGCTAAGGGTTCGAACCTGTTCAGGCTCAAGCCCAAGTGAAAAGCTGTGTGTTTTGAAGCCTGAGCCCTGCTGAGGCAGAGTATGCATGACCGAGGCAAGAAAGCCTGAGCCCTGCTGAGGCAGAGTATTCTTGCCTCAGTCATGCATATCGAATTCCTTCTGTTTAGTCACTATCAAGGCTTTGCAGCTAAAAGGGTCCTAGCTTTCTCTCTTCAACGCTTGAGTTTGATAAGCCTCTTTTAAGAAGCTTTTTTCTCCATCAAAAAATGGTACATTTAGCATTACTGTCAATTCACTGGGAAGAACAAAGCTCTTTTAAATTACATCTAATACACGTTTTCATACCTGCTGATAGGAAGCATGATGATTTTGTCACCATTACCCATTTATTTCAGCAG
>NW_009646515.1:459468-495578 GCF_000708025.1 Charadrius vociferus | reverse complement strand
CGTTGCAAGCTGCCCTGCATAGGGGCACCCCGACCTGCCCACGCTCCCCACAACACGCTTCCACCCGAAGCAGCTATCAGGTCCTGCTCCGGACAGCTGTCAAGATCAGAGGCTGAAGGTGAGAGAGAAATGCATCCCCAGCACCGACCAGCTGTCATTCCTGCCATTCCTTTGGTAATGCCTTTTCCAGAGGGGGATGCCATCTCAGCTTCGCCATACACGTAATTCACTGCAATTTTCTACCAGTCACTTAGAGAATATAATGTTACCTTCTACTCTTTCTCTGCTCCTCAAAATACAATTGTTTCATAGGCATGTTAGAAGAAAAAGTTTACCACCATGGAGAGCTGAGAAGCACCAAAGAAAGTGAAAAACAAAGTGCATAGCGCTGCAAGCAAGATTTGCTACTTACCATTCTTAATGCTCTCAATCCGTACTGGGAACCCTGACTGCGCTGCCGCAATTAACTTCAAAGCAATATAAAATTGAGCGGGACCAAAATAACCCACGCGCTTGGCTCCACAAACTTCTGTAATCTAAGAGAGAAAAGACACATTGTTGGTTAAATGCATTTCACACTTCCAGAGAACATAAACATCTCTACGTACACAAAGAAAAAATTCTTTAATAATGCAAAATGCTTGTTGTATTTAAAGTTTTCTATTAAGCATATTTGTTTCAATTCAGGACATTGCTGTCTGATCACATTCCCCTAAGTATATCAGAGACAGGTAGGCAGTTGTTAAGCTTTTCAGAAGCATTGCTGGGTAACACTGCTATCCTAAAACAACTTGTGGGTTTTCATACTACACAGGATTTTAATAGCAGGTGAAACAATAACTTGATAAGTACACAGTCCAGAAAAACATTTCCATCGCAGAAGCTATGGTATTCATGGAAGATTGTACTTAATATTAGCCCTTACAACAACAGCTCAGACAATTACTGTAACTGAAACATAAACACAACACAAGAAATACCCCACTGCGCCACTTGAGCAGAACACTTTATGAAAAATTAACACAGTCTCCACACTAAAGCTTAATTTCTATATATACTTCACCATTTGCTTCACTCAGCCACCTCTATGAAGCAAACAGCTCCATGTTCACATGCTCAGACAACAGCTAAACAAGGAATAGCTATCAGCAGGTTTTAAGCACCGGCACCAATTCTCCCATTCCTGGAGCTCCCAGATGTTCACAAGCCTACCTCAGCCAGACAGAGAAACACCATCCACCTAGACGTAAAGGGAAGCTGCAAATAGTTTTCCTGAAAATACACCTAGATTATCAATGGCTCCTGGCTGGCGAGGTGCATCACCTGTGTGAGGGACGACAGTAGAGCTGTGCTGGTTCTTCATGGGTAAGTGCTGCTCTCTGGAAAACCCCATCCATGGATCACTCCCGAGCTACAACAGCATGACAGAAACTATTCCCGTGTCATGTGTATAAACAAATAGCAAAAATGAATTTTTTTTTCTAATTTACTTTTATGTGTATAAATATACGCATACATAGACAGAGTGGCAAAATATCAGGTGAAACAATTAGTGAAAAAAACAAATGTTTTGGAACAGTCATTCTTACTAATCAAAGAAAATCATCTTCAAGCGAAGTCTTTTCTTCTCTGAATGTGGTTTCTGCTTTGACTGAATGAGCTCTGGCTTCCTTCTCTTCCTGTGAGTTTTGGAGACGCATGGCTTAATTCTTTGATCACAAGATGTATCAAGCAGCTTTCTTTTACTGCTTGATGAAAAGGGAGACTGATTCTCTGTACAAGGATAGGTTCAATTAACCAGCGGCATTTGCCATTCCCTTTCCTCTACATATCTGTTTTCTGAAGTCACTCTGGCCTTTTTTAATTTATTTCCCCTCCTCTGTCAATGGCCTTACTTTTTTTATTGTTCAGTGGGAACGCGAGGCACTTGGCTCGAGATGGATGGTGCCAAAGCATGATTAGAAATGGGAGTGTGCTGGGGAGAGAGGAGGAGGTGGAGGGGAACTCCTTGGAGGAGAGCTGCACCCCAGCCAGGGTGTGGGAAGGAGCCAAGCACATCACATCCACCTCGGTGGACGGCACAACGCAGACCCCAGCATTGCAGAGGGCTCACTGCTGCTGCAGTCCCTTGATCATCTTCGTTTCCTTCCCCTCATCCTTGGATGCTCCTGATTCACTCAGTCCTGCTTCCCACATCTCCCACTCCTGTATGGTCTTTCCCCACCAGCAGCCCTGTCTCTGCCCAACACAGCAGTGCGGAGTACAGCCCATTGGGTTTAACCCAAGACAGACACGGAGCCTGCACCATGGCTGCAACCCAGCCAGCTCCCCACAGCCACAGCCACAACCACACAGGCTCGCCAGACCCCAACAGCTCTTGGGACAACGCTGTCACAGCAGGTACGCAAGAAGCCACCAGCCAAAGGCTTGCTGTGAGTCCCAGGGACACAAATACAACAACCTGGGGAGAAGCAGACGGAGAAGGGCAGTCAAACACTGAAACGGGCTTCCTGGAGAGGTGGGCGATGCCCCAAGCCCGTCCATATTTAAGAGGCATTTGGACAATGCCCTTAACAACACGCTTTAACTTTTGGTCAGCCCTGAAGCGGTCAGGCAGTTGGAAGAGACCTACAACCATCACCGAGTCCAACTGAGACAGCCTATTCTATTCTAACCAAGCTGAAATTCAATTCGGGCCCACGGCCCTGGTTTGTTAGGGGAGAGGGTCGTTAAACAGCAGCCGGCACTGCGTAAGGCAGCTGGCACAAGCTGGGCACCCACCTGCACCCAGGCCCTCCCATGGCGGCGTGCGGGTGCTCCACTCCGGCCTGACCCACGGACAGCTGCTGCGACGCAAACATGGCACGCAAAATCCCAGGCTGTATGAGGGAGGGGTGTATCCTCCAGGGATTTTTCTCCCCTTAGGCTCCTTCCCCACCATGGCATCCTATGGTCACTGACACGGAGCAATGGCGTGACCGTGATCTGGGTTTCCTCTCTCCGGCCACTGGGAAGAGGGAACACTGAGCAACTGGGACTTGCACAGGGGGATGTGTGATGCTATCACCTTCCTGAAAAGATGCTGAGAGTTAATATTCCATAGCTTTTTTTCTATACTTTGAAACATTAAGCTCGCTGAATGCCATAAATGCTCTGCTTGCTCCTGTCACAGAAACATGAACACTTTAGTCTGATCAAGCAGACTAAACATTTTTATCAAAGATACATCATCTCTCAAAAATACAGTGTTATTTCTCAAGCACACTTACAGCCAATCAACCTGAAACTCTCTGCAATTTTGCTCTTCGGTGGCAACAACAGAAAAATATTTTGTAGGCACGAGCTCATCCATGTTATTTTTGCAACTAAATCCTGATCTCTTGCTTACAAATGCAAGCTGATCACAGAATGGTAAGGGTTGGAAGGGACCCCTGGAGATCATCTAGTCCAAACCCCCTGCCCAAGCAGGGTCACCTAAAGCAGGTTGCACAGGACGGCGTCCAGGAGGGTTTTGAATGTCTCCAGTGTCGGAGACCCCACCAGCTCTCTGGGCAGCCTGTGCCAGTGCTCTGCCACCCTCACAGTAAAGAAGTTCCTCTTCATGTTAAGATGGAACTTCCTATATTCAAGTTTGTGACCATTGTCTCTCATCTTGTTGCTGGGCACCACTGAAAAGAGTCTGGCCCCATGCCCCTGGCAACCTCCCTTTATAAATTTGCAAGTATTGATAAGATCCCCCCTCAGTCTTCTTTTCTCTAGACTAAAAAGACCCAAGTCCCTCAGTCTTTCCTCATAAGAAAGATGCTCCAGTCCCCTAATCATCTTTGTAGTCCTTTGCTGGACCCTCTCCAGCAGTTCCCTGTCCTTCTTGAACTGGGGAGCACAGAACTGGACACAGTACTCCAGATATGGCCTCACCAGGGCAGAGTAGAGGGGGAGAATGACCTCCCTCAACCTGCTGGCCACACTCTTCTTGATGCACCCCAGGATGCCATTCGCCTTCTTGGCATAGCCACATTCATTACACAATTAACTGTAGGTATTCACACAGATTAATTGCAGGTAGAGGCCTTTACTCTTATCCCCGCACAGTTAGAGGGAAGGGATTTGCGTTCCCTTCCAGACAGCGCTGCGCACTGTCTACACACCAGGACCACGCTTAGAGCTGCTAGCGGGAGCAGCCCCTCCCTCCAGCAGCCACAGAGGTAGATGGCAGATTAGCCTTTGTCCAAAATTAATTCTTTCTTAAATTTCCACAGCAGCTTAAACTGAATACTGCATTATTTTTTTGTTTCCTGGTTTTACCTTTTGCAGGGTCAGTGCACATAGCCTCCTGATGGGCAGATTACATTTAACGATACGCAATACTGCAGTTAAGCTAGTTTGTGCAACATACTACTAAGAGTCTCCAAGATCCATCTCAATTACAGGCATTGTATATGAATGCAATAAACTACTTTTTTCAAGCTGAAACTAGACTCTCTAATAAAACAGAGAGCACTTTGGAAGTAAGATACATGAAAATATCCCCTGAAAGACAGGGGAGACATCAGTTCTGCTTTGATTCAACTGATGTTTAAAAATAAATTCTTTCTGTCCTTTCCTGTTGTCAGTTTGGGTTACATACTTTTCAGCAAGGAAAGAACTGGTATTTTCTATTTGTGCACTGCTAAACTGACATACATACAAATCAAAACAACTTACATACCTTGATACTTAAAGGGATTTTAATACAGAACTACTGACAGTCAATTTTCATTGCTTTTTGGTTTTTTTAATTCTTCACCAGAAAATTGTAATCCTCCAGTGACAGCTGAATATTGAAGAAAAGTTTAATGAAGAACATGTTGGAAATAATTTTTCATGGTGGCAGGTCACGGATGTTGCTTGCCAAATCAAACCTCAGGATGATAAACAGAATTAGCGAAACATTGATTTATTCAATGGTTTGCAAGGCAAGAACACAATGCTGAGTGTACTAAAACTGAGTTTAAATTTATTGCAAGGTTTAACCGCTTATATAAAACAATATCACAGATCATTTTCCAATTAAGGAAAAAGTTCATTTCGCACAACATGCAAAACCAGCATTTCTCAGAGAAGGATGGAAAGCTCTAGCGTCTAACCTCCTGTTCGTTCCCAGTCAGTCCTAGAACAGCACCTCTCAGTTCAATGGGATTTCAGCAGGCAGCCTTAAAACATACGTTCCATACATGAATCACACCACATTCCCTATCAAGCAGCCATAACAAGGGCAGAAAGAGCAAGACCTAGATGCCTGCACACACTTTTGACAGGTCAGAAGTTTTTTTTATGCTTGTAAAAACACATACCTTTTTTTTATTTAAAAAAAAAAAAAGGTATCTCAAATTCATCAACATTAAAATCTAAAATGTCGCTATGAGCTGTTCGGAAGAGTGGCTGTTTTAAATTACCGTTCTCCATTCGAACTTCTAATACAAAAGCTTTACATATTGAGATGCTGGAACACAAAGCAGATTTTTGTATTTATTATCCACTCACTGCTCTGCTCTATCGGCTGACAGCAAGTGTTATTTTTGTAATTGCTCCTTGAAGACATCCCACATGAAGCAGCTTTTCCCAGCACAATCTGACATTGTTCCAGCTCTCCCCAGTTCTCTCCAAACAAGTTTCCACAGCAGTCTCCAAGAGCACTGACCTCTCAAACACCCTGGGCAGGTCTAATTTAGATTGCGAGAGCTAAACTTCAGGAACTGAACAGGAGCCTAGAGCTGAAGTTTGTTTTCCACAAGTAGAAAAAGAAGAGGTAAAAATCAGAAACAACTGTTCCATAATCTTACGGACAGGCTGAGATGACCATCCTGCAGCCTCAAGGGAAAGATTTTTCCACTGTAAGGCAAAGGCAGAGCTGGGATTTTTGCTTTTTCATGTAGCCATTAATGCTGCTACGGAATCCTCTGTACCCAGCTGGTGCACGGTTTTCATCTGTTCTGTCCCCCTGTTGCTGCGTGCCACGTAGATGGTCACTGCCTGTCATTTGCGGGCAAACCCAGCCCAAAGGTGCTCAAATCTCTGTGTGGGATGTGAGATTCTGCAAGGAACACGCCTAAGCTGAATGCACATTCAACTCATTCGGAAAGAAAGAGAAAACGAGCATCACTGGCTCCTATGTTAAAGGAAATTCTCTCGTGGCACCTCCCATCTCAGCCCAACCCCAGAAAGTGTTGTGGTTTTTTTTTAACTTGTCCTTGCTCATGCTATAATGAGGTAGAAAGATTTTCCAGTTCATCAACTGCCTCCGCGCTTTAAGGAACATGTTGAAAAGCTTTCGCCGTTAGCCGACGCACAGCGGGGCCAGCGCTCGCTGGAGGACAACTGGCTGGGACACCACAGCTCAGACCTCAACCCTGCAGCTACCCCAGGCTCCCATCTGCATCAACCACCCTCTTATAACTGTTTGAATGACAAATATTTGCAGCAGTGGCTTATCAACAGCTTATCTCAAAATTGTGTCGTGCATCTGACCCGCTTTACCCTTTTCTTCCCATTTTTTTTTTTTTTTAATTTGTGCTTAGAGATTCTTTGATCCGCTTGTTACAGACGAGTTTTGCTACATTCTTAAACAGGTATTTCTTTCTGAAGGGACAGTTGTTCAGATATCTGTAACACTACCTGGAGCCTGGGGCTAAATATCTATCTCTTCATTATTTAAAGCAAAGTAAGAAACACTGCATCCACTGGATCCAAGAGGATTACTGCCTGGGAAGGCAACAGGAGGAGTAACGTGCCGGAGCAGTTACGTACCCAGCCATACAGAGGAAGAGGCTCTGCTATGGAGTAGGTTCTCCAGCTCTGCTCTTTCGGACCAGTGGTATTTCTGTAACTATTTATTTTATTCTGTCGTCTTGTCTTTCAAAGCCAGATGTTTCATCTATTTTAGACTTTTTCTAAACATCACCTGAAATACTTACTAAAATACTGAAATACTTACTAAAAATCTAGCTATTCTGAGCAAGTATGGTTCCATCAACCAAAACAAAAGGAATTAGGCTTAGTTTATGGTACATGAGAAAACACATACATAATGTATTTTTAAGACTTAACTACAAGACACTCGCACCATTTAAGCACTGCATCATCATCGCTTTACATTAAACAACCCTTAATTTTAAGTTCCAAAGCAAGCTATTGATACACTGCCAAAGCTCAGCAACCTCAGTTAACACAGGGGTAAAAGCAGCAGAGAGCAACCACATCCGCCAGCCAAAAACCTGCCGAGAGCACGGTCAGGGCTTCCCCAAACTCCCTCCTCCCAGCACGACCCAGAACCATCCACATCTGTGTGCCCCAGTGCCCCACGTGCCACCGCACCTAGGGGGAAAGCACTTCACTTCAGGACAAGGGAAGCCCTTTTCCAGCAGCTCCAAGCAGAATATTTTATACCAAGATGGAGAAGTACAAGGGTTATGACTCAGTGCACGCTCATGTGCACACGCATGCGCGGTCACAGATAGAATCATGTGAAACAAACACTAAAACCCTTTTCAAATGACTCTACGTCTCACGTCGAAGCCTAACAGCAGAAGTATTTTATATACTAGAAAAAGCTGATTCCTGTGCAGAGGTTAAATTAAACAAAAAACCCCAAAGCAACTGCTTTCATTCAGTAAATAGAGTCTTGTGAGCAGGCAGGGCAGGAGCAGGGCAGGCATACTTGGTCAGCTCAAGGGTCGGTTAAGTCCTCCCTCTTCTACCTGACCACAGTCAGCTGCAGATGCCTACAGAAAAACTCAAGCATGCCAATGACGTGGTACTTCTCTTCAAGTAGGAAGGCTGGCAATGCCAGCATACCGCAAGTGACAAACAATATCCATCTGAATTGCGCAGCTACCAGGACATGCGAGTCAGCATCGTTCATCAAAAGATTTCAATTATTAAGGAGTGCTGGCAAGAAAAACTCTGCCAGGGAATAAAGGCTGCTGATGCATGCTCATATTTTTAAGCGTCGAAGTGTACCTGAAAGAAATCCCATCTCCTATGCTCAACCTTTTGTCTTTAATATACAAACGCTAATGAATCTTTTATCTGCACATGATGTGGGAAAGGTGGACATTTTCATCTAATGTCAATCTCATTGGGAGGTTTAAGAATCACCTTTCCTGAGAAATATCTGGAAGTCTCCACGCCAAGTAAAATATTTTCATGACAGCAGTGCCTACAGAATTAGGTCAGAGGTTGTTATGTACATTTGCTGATACTTCATTCTGTCTTTCCTTTGAAGGAAAAACCTAGCACCATCTTCACTAAACGCATGCCTTTAGGAGTGTGTAAAATCCTGCAGGCATGAATGAGATGAAGCAAATCCTTTTCAAAACCTACTTGCCTTTTTCTTCTTAACTGTTTGGAAAATGAATGCTCAGAGAACAGCATTCATCCACCTAGAATTGTTCTAGCTGTGTTTCATGTTCCCTAGTTTGCATCAAATTCATACAAAAAGCTATCCAGGTCAATAAATACAGCTTGTGCCAATAAATTTGTACAGGATTATGAGTGAAATTTTAATAAAGCTTATTACACTTGGAACACAAAAGTAAAAAGCCTGAAAAGAGGTTACTCCAGATTTACTAACTCAGCATAAGGATTCCAACAAGCTGCATGGATTTTTATAAAAGTATGAGTCTACTTATCCACTGAACTGCTTCACATTCTTTGTAGGTAATCAGTTCCTCGGCATCTGGATATGGAAACGCAGATATTCAGCAGGTCACTCTCCGAAATGCTACATACCCAGCCATGCCAAAAATCACTATTAGCACCTGAAATCCCATGGAAATATGGAGAGTACATAGAATTGAGTTATGGATGTTTTATCTGCTTTCCAAGTCTTACTGTGGAAACAAGGGAGTAAGCATAATAGCCCAAGTAAAATGGCAAATACAGAGCTGACAAGCCTCCGGCATCCAAACAAGCAGTCTGAAGGAAGCTTCCACAGGGCTTATCCGAATTTCTTCTGATGCACATCTCTGCCAAGAGCATTTCGTTCTCTTGGCCATGAGATGCAAGTCTCATAAAGCCCATTCTACAGATGGTTAATACTACAGATTTTATACACTGCAAACATGCCTCTTTAAAAGCACTAGTCATTCCAATGATTTCTGTTCATTTTCCTGCTCACCTCTTCTCTTCCAACAACGTACCTCGGGACACAACACAGAGAAGGTCCAGGACGTGAGAGATGAGAACCCTGACCCTCCAGCTCTTGCCCACTCAGTGGAGACATGACCCTGCACCCCCTTACCACAAGCAACTGACGTTGCAGGAGGAGCTCGACGGAGGCAGGATATAACTATCCGCCCTGGAGTACGGCCAGAGCTGGCACTGGGCCAACCAACATACGCATCTGCTCCCAAAACTTTCATTTTCTGGAAGCTGAACCGAAAATAGCGTCTAAACCTTACTACTAGTGAGAGTGAGAGGGGAGCTCCTCTCACGCTCAAGTGCAAACGCCGTGTTCTGCACAGGAGCTGCACCAGCACCCTGTGGGAATCAAAATACGGGACGATCACAGGCACGTTAAAGGATAACACTATTTTACCAAGGACAGATTTTAAGGAAAGGTAGTATATCCTTGTGTTTTTAGCATTTTAGACCACTTCAGCAACCAAGCTGTTAATTATTTCAAGGAACACTTTACATAAGCAGCATTTTCATTAGCATATTTTCATCCTAAGAGTAGATTTTCACTGACTTAAAATATGACACTCATTCATAAACTCCAGTTCATCATTTAGAAAGACATTTATTGTGAACTCCAGTGTATTTCAATATGCTTATTTTTTAAAATCCATTCAAAACACTGTATATATATACACAAAACTTAAATGTAACTTGAAGCTCAGCTTTAACAATCAAACCTTTGTAGGAACGGTTTCTGCAGTCTATCCAAGACTTTTTTGTAAAAGAAAGAATGGTGTCTCCATTGCCTCAGTTCAGATATGGATTAAAACACACACCCTGAGCATCAAATGTAAAAACACGAAGGTTTTAAAAAAAAAATAATAATTTGAAAATACTGAAATTTTATAACAGAGCATGAAGCCGTTTATAATGCAGGACTCCTCAAGACCACATTTGACAGAATCTTGCAGTTTGTTACTCATACAGAGAATCCTTACTTTTTGTCAAATTTCAGTTTCTTAACAGAGCACCACAGACCAAGAAATCAATGATTTTTTTTAAATACAGAAATACCCACTGGTCTGGGTTGAACTCAAAATTCAGTTTGAGCATCACTCATACAAAACAAATGTGTATTACAGAAAAATCCACTTCATTTTTATACATCATGAAGTGTTGTCTGACAGGATTTACCTTACCCTGTGAAGAAGCTAACATCAATTCTTTGTTACAACTTACTCTTCAATAAATGAGCTTAATTATGAAGCTCAGCAATACAATTCCATTTTGTTCTCATGTTAAAATATCATCATAAAAAACTTCAGTACAAGTAACAGTTTGTGAAAACACCTCCCCATTACCCATAAAGAAGCTCACCAACCTCACCTAAGTCTCAAAAAGTAACTTGAAACAGCTGAAAAAGTGACAAGCTTTGAGCTTAGCAGTGAGGAGGTAACATCTCCTGTGGACACACCATAACATTTTATGAATAGACAATCAAAATACCTTCTCAAATTCAGAGACTCTTTTAGCACCTAAGGAAAAACAATGGAAACAAGTGATAGATAAATGCTAAAGTCAAAGTACAATGAGGAAAACAAGTAGCAAGGCTATTCCACCATTTTTGAATTTATAAAAGTGAATTGCCGTCAGAAGTTTCTTTTGATACCTCCACTGATACACTCAAGCCAAGGCTACCCAAAACATGGACCTTTTTGGTTAAATCTTTCTTTTCTCATTCAACAGCAATTCAACAGGCTTCGTTCTGTCTGAGTACACTGCATTGCTAGGGGTGAATTCTGGAAAACAAACCTATTTTAACTTGCTGTCACCATCCAGAGGTCCACAAGACTGCCTACAGACGGTACTGCAGGATGCTGCCGCTGCAACAGCTGCCTTATTATTTCCACATTTCTTTGCAACTACAGCAAGGAAATACTTCAGGAGTTTCACTCTCAGATGCTATGCCAGGATAACTTTACGATCTGTTCCATTTGTAGGCGTTTTCACAGCTGAAAGCATACCAAAAGCAACCAACAGTAAAAAACCCCATGGCAATTACTGTTATCTTTACATATCCAGGCAAAAACATTTCTCTACTTATCTTGGAAGGCGAACAACCTTTTCCTCTCAGTGAGTGCACTTCTACTTGTTGATGGGACACAAATCCCCTGGCCACCATCGCAGTCCTGATGCGCCCAGTTGTACATCTAAGCCAAATTAGATGTAAATAAATTCTCCATCTCAGACCAGAACCAAACAAGGCACCTCGCCTTCCCTCTGCATGGGACCACGACACTTGGACACTGAGCCCCATGGTTTAACTCACCATACTGCTGCGGGATCAAATCATCTGTAGATGACAAAAGACCGAACACAGAGGCTACCTAAAGTTGAGCAGAAAGGTTACGGAAAAACATCTAACTTGTATGTTTTTTACATTTCAGTGGCGGCTCAAATCATTACGGTACAAGGCCTGTGAGGAAATTCAGAATCTTTTGGCTTTGAAGTTTCTGCGTAAACGTGAATTTCTGCTGTTTGAGGTCTAGTACACAGGATTTTACCCCAAATAACAAGGTAGTTTGGGAAACTAAAAAGCCATAGGTGGAGATGGCTCAGAGACAGTCACTCTGACCACTGGGAGAGACAGTAACCAAAACTCTCCTCTTGGCCATCATCAGTATTTTACCTCCTTTTGGCCAAGCTCGCTCAGCCACAAGGAACAGTAGCAGCTCTGACTGATTCCTGTTCATTGAGCCATCCTTCAGGGTTCCTCCCACAAACTCTTACAAAATCCTTGTCCAAAGCCCAAGAGATGCCCGCTTCTGCCCGCTCCAAAGCCCTTCCTTCCACACCGCCGCAGGCACCTCAGGGGACCACAGCCAGGGTAGTACCCAAAAGCGCCTGCCCACCACAGACCTTCCCCCTCCACAGGCTCACACTGGGGGGTGAGGGTTTTTGGAGAAGTTTGGAAACACGCAGACAAAGGGTTAAAGCAAACACTGCTCAGCTTTAGTCTAAAATAGTGATTAATTGATTCAGGTTTCCCCTGACTTTTGGGACAAACCCTTTAAAATGCAGGAGAGGTAACTGCCTTCAACAATTAGTGAAAGAAATAAGAGCCATCTTTAAAAATAAGCAGAGGTGGCAACCCCAAACTGAGCTGAAATTTGAAATTTTCCGCAGCCGCGCTGAGCTGTGTATAAGTTGTATTATCGCCACTGGCTCCGGCTACCCACGGATCAGATCCACAGGCCACCCTGCCGAAAACCTGCTTGGCATTGCCACAGCTGGTTCCCAGGGAAGGCAGGTAGCCCAGGGCCAGGGCAAGGGGACAGGCAGGCTCCCAGAATAGCTCCCGGTGCTTCCACACACAGGGCATTCCCAGGACAGCCACCTGGGAAAACGTTCCCAGACCCCCACCAAAACACAGTGCCCCAAACCCAACCAGTGACTGATATGTAGCAGAGCTGGCCAAAAACATAGAGCAGCGAAGTTATTAACTTTTGGATTTCACTGCAGAAAGTCTGGCACGTGGATCAAAAACCAGGACGGCCTCTCCCATACAAGACTCGTAGAAAAATCTTGCTGCGAACCAAGACAAAACTCAAGTTAATCCCTGTGGAGGTATTTGTTTTCAGCAGGCCTTGGTTCCAGTAAAGAAAAATAAGAATAAAGTTTTTCTTATACATTGATGTCTAACATATAAGTTACATCAGTCACCTTTTATCACCAGATTTTTTAACTCTGGCCAGTGCAACACAGATGAGAGCTTAAATATTCAGTTCAGCAACACCTTTATGCTTGCTTCCATCAGCCTTTCCTCCCTAATCTTTAATTGCTTAAAACAACAGTAAGACCCAAATATCATACAATGCCACTTAAAAATCACAGCTCTCTTGCAAAATCTTCCATAGAACTACACAGAGATTATTATCCAGCATTAACTTTTAGCAACATAGGTTTAAAGATTCATCAAACTATTTAACAAAATTACTCTCACCTTTTTTTAATCCAAAGCCACTTATAAAATCGAATTCTGTACATTAAAAAAAAAGAGACCAAAAGTCATATAGAATGCTTTAAATTAAGTCTTTTCCAAAGTCCCAGAGGGAGCAATTGATGAAGCTTGTTTTCCAAGTCTTGGTAGCAGAGTAACGATTTGTGCAATTTCAAATTAACTGACGTTATTAGGAGCATTGCACTCAATTGAAATGGGCATAATTCACTGGCAGAAAGGTAAATCTGGAGTGAAATGCTGTAAAAGGATTTTCTAACCACCAGATCTGCGACAATTTGTGTGGAACAGCTGCGGCTGCTGGTTCACTCTGGAAAGACAAAAGTCGCTAATGGCACAGCCCGTTTCTCATCTATCCCAGATACCACATCATCCATCACACATTGCTGCCGCAGCCATTTCTGCTCAACCTCTCTCTCCCGTCCTTAGATAAAGATACTGCCAGCAAAATTTGCGCTTGGAAGAGAGACTGTCAGAAAGTGCTTTCGACTTCCAAGACTTCAATCAACTACTGACAGTATTCTTATAAGCAGCCTCCTCTCCACACAGGGTATCTGCTGCACCACACCAGGGAACTGCACAACTGAGGGGAGCAAACCAATGGCAGAGATTTGCAATAGCCAGGCAAATCCCTGTTTAATTTCTAAGTCCTTGGCACTTTCAACAAACGTTTACAGCTCAAAACAGCAAATAAATACAGAAGAACTTAACACATCGGGCAGAGAAAAGACTGCTGATTTGGCTGACTCTGAAACAACCGGTAAAACAGAGAGTGATCCGCTGCTGGTATTGCATGCTGATTTTCAGATCTCCAAAGGCTCTAATGATCACTGCAGGAGACACATACTACTACCTGCAAAGCAAGAAGGAAACGGCCAATAAAATCTTAGTTATTTTCTTCTAGTAGTGGAAATCACACACACACCTATTTTAAAGACTGTTTTCTACACAAAATACTGTAACTGTTTCAAAAACAATCCCTGTGTCTACACTTCCTCCTCTTACACATTCACAAGTAACATTTTGCTATTTTTGCACTAAGCGAATGAAGCTCTGTCCCGCCTTTCATTTCCACAGGCACATTTTATAAGGACACGAGCATAGCTATTTGTGATCCATGTCTCATTTCACACAAGGTACATGGGCTAGAGTTTATCTTTAAGCCTGCAAGAAACCCTCCTACAATCAAGCGGGACAATTCACAAACCCAGCATCACCCATGTTTGGGTAATGTCCTAAAACAGGGCCATAAGTCTGTGTTTGCTTTACAAAGACAGCTCCACACTTCTCTTCACAAAGCCTGTTGTGTTGCATACTCAGCATTTACAAGCTGCTTTAATGATGGCTGTATAAAGCAATTATTCTGCATTGGTCCATCGTTCAAGGAAAAGGAGCTCGGCAGGGATGCACTGGGGAAGAGTGGTCGGATACCAGTTCCACCCACAGCTGCCGCCAAAATGCCGTCACTAGCTCTCAGCACTGTGGCACCTGCAGGAGAAGCTCACAACCTATTTGAAATGCTAAATTATTCAGAGTTTGTCATCTCTTTGGTCTTAATGCAACAACTAACAACATGCTTATTTTAATATACCTCCATTATTAGGACAAAACACCACAGCAGGCAAGGTATTTAAAAATATCAGCTGCGAGGCTTTTGTGACTCTCTCACAGGACTTCCCAGAGTTAATCTAGAAAAAACAAAAAGACATCTGTACACATTACTACATATTAGAATAAAAGGGATTTGTAAAAGCTTGTCACATGCAGCTTTTCTAAATATCTGCTCGTTTTTAGCATTACTTTGCTTCAGTATTAAAAATAAAGCCTATGCACCAGGACAGTAAATGAACTATTCGGCAATCATTTCTCCTTTCAATTGCTTAATTTTCTTTCTTGTTCTTTTAACATTGAGAAGTTTTATATTTAGGCAGAAGTCTTTAGACGAATTATTGCTTAAAGTAAACGAAAGCTGGATACCAAAACCCGAGCTTGTGTCGCGTGCCAATTCACTTCTTAAAGAAAGCAGCCTCTTCCCCTTCTCCTAACCCACTGCCTTATACTTTGCACAATTTCTGCACTAAATGAACCCAGAGTCTTGCAGAGCAAATAGTTTATCATGCAATTAAAGCCCACAACACATTCACAAAAGGGGGCCAAAGTGCAGCAGCTTTAAAAAGAGCAAAACCACAGAAGACGTTTAATAAATTTGTATTTTAGTAAGCACGTAGTCTTTGTATGACAGAGCTAGAAATTCTTTTCTTCTATAAGAGCTGTACAATTCAAAAGATTTCTCTCTCTGAGATTCACATTAAACAGCCCCATGTGAATTCACTGGGAAAGCTCATGGGCTGAAAACCCCCAAGTTTCTTAACGGCTTTGTTAGTTTGGAGCCTAACTGAGAACAAGCAAAAGCATTCGTACTTGACAAACGTATACCCTATTTTCCTTGCCTAAACCATTTAAACTCCTGAGAGTGCAGGAACCGCTTAAGCTTTTAATTCCCTCGGTGCTTTTGCACAGGAATCTGTTGGCTTAGTAGACTTACAACAACCACTTTGTTAAGCCTGAGAAGCAAGATAACAACCAAAGTCCTGTTCCGCACACTCCCCTTCACTCCGGTCCCACCTAACAAATATTGCTCTACCTACCTGCAAAAGTGCTGCTATAGAAAGTGTCGTCAACATGGGGTGTCTCAGCTTGTATTCTACAGTGGGAAGTATAAATTTCAGCTGTTTTTATTGACAGCTTACAGAAAGCAAGTTTAAACATAATAGAAAAATATTTCAATAAAACAGAAAAGGCATTATTGCTACATTTCTTCACTTGAAATCTTTCAACTGTGGCTTAGTTTTATTTTGCCGTTGAAACTAGGTCTTCAGTCAAAAGCAGGAGTGTTTTTTTCACACTCGTGTGAATACTTAAAAATAAATTTAGATTTTATTTTATCACTGGTTGTGGGGGTAGGCCAAGGGGAGGACAGAGGGGAAGAAGAGTTAAGGTAAGATAATTGCTTTTGGTTTTGTTTTTATTTTGCCTTACAAGTTGCTGGGGCTTGTATAGCGGTGGGTGAGAAATGCCAGTTTTACATCTGTGCTCCTGTACGGCCCATCCACCAAGCAATCAAAAAAGTGCCTCCATCAGTGACCTGCTTCTCACCACAGTTGCGGGCTCACTGCTGATCAGTGCGAACAGTTTTGTCTTTCTTCAACTTCTTAGCCATACTAATTTTGTAAGAAAATTGTTCTATAACACATACAAAGCATTTCAGCCTCTAGAAACAATTTTTTCAAGCAGAAAGAAGCTCAACACTTTGACCCACAAGCACTTTTTCTTCTGAAAACAAACCAGTGTATACGTATTTCATAACATTAGTTATCTGAAAGACTTTCAAGATTTTATAGGAAAAGCTACATCAAGGTAAAATGCTTTTTAAAATAATCTGTGCTACGATGTTAGTCCTGAACTAAAACAACTTGCCTGCTCTAACTAGTAACAAGAAAATTAAAGTACAGCAGTGTGCATTACACAATTAAAAAATGTAAAGTTCCTAATTCCCTGAAAAGTTTCTGGCGAGTACATATTGTTGAAATATTGGGTGGGGCTGGACCGGGACCTTTTATCAACGAGCACGGCATGCATGCATAAACTCACCACAATTTCAAACCAGGACACCATGTTTGGGATTGACGTCACAAATAATTCTGAATCTCTGCACTGTACGTACCTTACTAGCACAAAGGAGGTATTTACTATTGACAGATAAAACACAACTTTAAAGAACTGTCTGCCTGTAGATTCAGATGATCTTCCTGAAGTACATACAAAACCAGGATGATTTTAATTCTGACAAATGAAGACAAACTGTGCTACCTTTTTCTCCCAAATAAACAGTGAGAAATACGCAAACCTACTGTTGATTTGTATCTTCCTAGGCAAGCAATCATGGGAAAATTGTGACAATTGCAAGTGTTCCATTAAACAGCAAAAGCATGCTAAATGCCACAAAAATAATATGAACAGTTTGGGATCAACAATTTAAAAAATTATTCTTCAGAGAAGTAACTCTGGTTTCTTAAAATAGCCATGCCCTTTCAGAAACCTATTTGCTTACCTGTACGTTTCATTCTTCCAGATTCAGAAATATGGAAGACCTTTTGTTCACAACCAACAAGTCATGCAAAAATGATCCAATTAAACTACAGTTTATAAGGGAATATATTTGTATTCTGTACCTTTCTTTTTAATGTCACAATATTTGGGTACTATACCCTAGGCTCTCTTTGTTTTTAAATCCCTCAGAATTGCTTTCATAATAATAGTTCTCACAACACTGAAAATCTTTGGCTCCATACTTCAATGTCAAAAAGTATTAATTCAACCCGAAAGAATGCAAAATCTTTTGTCCTTTTAAATAAGAAATTTTAATGAGGTACATAATTGTACTTATTGCACATCAAGTGTACAAATTTAATTCGGATTGCATAAGAATACTTGCTTAAAAAAGCTGGAGGCATTTCCACGCAGTATTAACCTTAAGAATCTTGACACTCCTCACAGGAAATTGATTTTCTACAAAAACTTTGGAAAGGATTTGACTTGGATTCCTGCGTAACATATTTGCAGCTTGTTTAGGTCCAAATCTACAACATAGCCCACAGATGAGAGCACAGCATATAAAAAACCAACACATTGAACAAGTTGGTGTTGAATGAAACTTTGAGAATAAAAGTCCCACTGAAGCAGAATGGAAGGTAACAAAACAAGCAATTTAAGAGTTTAGCATTTTTTCTAAGTCTCCTTATTAAGCATTCTGTAACAAAATTGTTTTCACAGTAATTGCTGGTCTTCTATAAGTCCTGACAGACACACAAGATGGCAACCATCCAACTTATCTTGCCCCCACAAGCTTCATATATGGCTTATTTTTCAAGGAATGAATAAGAAACATTTCCTACTCAAAAAGAGGTTTACTGTGAATTCAGTCCCTTAGAGAGGGGCTAGGTTTTGGGAGGTTTGTGGTTTATTTTTAAGAGTGGTGCCAGTATTTCCAATGAGGGCCGTTTGAAAACTGGCCTCTGATAACAGGCTGCCTTTTCTGCTCCGTAACCAAGGTTGGTTTCAGAGGCAAAGAGCGTACGTGACCACAAGAGGAAGCCAGTAGCAGTAGGAACCATGTTTTTAAAACCAGACTTTAAAGGAAAGAAAAAAAAAAAAAAAAAACAGTGGAAAACACACCATGCAATACAATCCATCATTTCAATGCTTCTGTAGCAACTGTAACTTCAAGTATGCTTTGGTGGAAACTAAGATGTTTTTATGAACATCAAAATCTTAATGAATTCTTTACGGATTAGTTCATTGGTGTGAGCGGATGGTCTCAAGGTGGTCAACGAACCTGGACATAATTCACTGATGGACGGCAGAGATCCTAGAATCATAGAATCGTTTTGGTTGGAAAAAACCTTTAAGATCATCAAGTCCAACCATTAATCTAACACTGCCAAGGTACCACTACACCACGTCCCCCAGCACCACATCTACAGGCCTTTTAAATACCTCCAGGGATGGTGACTCAACAATTTCCCCAGGCAGCCTGTTCCAATGCTTGATAACCCTTTCAGTAAAGAAATTTTTCCTAATATCCATCCTAAACCTCCCCCGGCACAACTTGAGGCCATTTCCTCTTGTCCTGTCGCTTGGTATTTGGGAGAAGAGGCTGCCCCCCACCTCTCTACAACCTCCTTTCAGGTAGTTGTAGAGAGCGATAAGCCTCAGCCTCCTTTCCTCCAGGCTAAACAACCCCAGTTCCCTCAGCTGCTCCTCATAAGACTTGTTCTCCAGACCCTTCATCAGCTTTGTTGCTGATGACCCTGCAGTTGGTTGGTGCATTTTGGCTGCCATGGGGGTTGTGGTCAGCAGCGCCGTCTGGGCCCACAGCAGACCCCTGAGCTGGGTAGCACAGCCCTGTCCATAGGGAGGACATCCCCCGGCACCGCAGCTCCCCAGAAGCCCATGAAAAGCTACCAGCGTGCCTCACGCACTAGGGGGTCCCTGCTCAGTGCCCAAAGGAACACTGCAGTGAAATTCCCCCTTCCCTGATGGATCATAACCGTATGGCTTTTATTCTTACGTTTGATGTGACCATTTGCACCTTTATTGATCTTATTAGCAAATGCTACTTCAAGATTCTTGGGAGAAAAAATTTCTCTGCTTTCATTTTCCCAAGACTCCCCGCAGAAATGTCCAAACATGTAAATGACAGACAGCAACAATAAACTAAAAGGAGGCAAGATAACAGTTGGCTTGAGAAGGGAGAGGAATAATCTGTTCTTCATCTCCTCTGTAGACAGGCCATAAACAACACAGGGCTTAAAAAACCTCCGCTTCTTAAACCTATAGATAAGGCAGCAGTAGAGTACACTGCTAAGTTACAGAGTTATCTATCACCAGGAATTAACAAATTGCCCAGGAATGACACAGAAACAGGATTTTGCTGTGGACAGGAGAGGCTGTCTAGGGATGGCCTGAGGCCCTTTCCACACCTGTAGATAATCCAGCTTCCTATAAAGATGAGGCTGACGTGATCACACCGCACCAAACCCTCTCCCCAACCCTTTTCATAGCTTTGGCTTCCCTTTGGTTTGAAAGAAGGGCAGAGGTGTTAGAGAGATGCATTTCCCAGCCTCTGATCTTCCTGCCTCTGACTAGTACGGCTGACGCAGCTCAGCCCCTTCTCCGAGCTGACAGAGACATCAGGGTAACTGGTTGAGAAGCAAGCCGTGATGTTTGTGCTACCACTGGCCCCTGGAAAGTGCTATGCAGAGCTCACACTGCCACTTGCCTTTTCCTTATGGAAAGGGCAGCATGCAAGGCCAGGAGCAAGGGAGGGACGGCACCTCAGGTGCAACTCTTAGGACAAGAGTCCTAAGTACTGCAAGACAAGACTGTGTCCACTGGTTCCTACCCTCAGTTGCTGTTTTATGAAAAAAAAAACCACACAACTACAGAAGCATCATTAATTTTGAGTGGCACCTAACATCTACAAAACCCTCAGACATGCTTTTGCTGATTATCCTTTCTTTTGTTCCCTGTTAACACCTTGGAAAAATAAGAATGACAACCAAAGTCCCGTCTCACCATGCAGCCTCTTATCCATGATCAAACCCTCCTTCTTTTGTGTACTAAAAAGATCCAGGACCACCCCAGACTGGTGCTCCTCCCCACCAGTTTCTTGCTCTAAATGTAGCAGAGTCAGTAACAAAGCAATGTTCAGACCTGGCTGACTGGGGTGAAGGTGGCCATGGCCCATTGCTCTTGTCCTGCTTCTCTACAGGTCAGCCCTGGTGTTTTCAGAGCATGCACGGAGCTCACTTTAGACTGGGAAAGCTGGTTAAACCCAAGCACACAGGATTTCACAACTTCCCAAGAGACCAACTAACACAGAGTGTCTTTGACTAACACATTGCTGCATTTTTTTAGTAAAATTTAAAAATTTGTTCATCTTGAGCAAAAGCAAATAAATTGAGTAATATTCCTCAAAACCCTAGGTAAGAATGTTACAAATAATACATCGTTTCAGAAATTATTTTGTGTTCCAAATAGGCTTTCAAACAAACCACATCACAAACATTTCGTGTAGCTTGAGACCTCAAACATGTTTACAAAGTCAAAAGGTACATGGTCAAGCAAAGTTTGGCTCATAATTAGATATTGTTGAATAATTTTTTCCAAGATTTAGTGTCAGCAGAAACACCTCTGCAGCGAGATGAATGGTGGTGTTTGTTATTTTTAAATTCCACTGGAAACAGTTGTGCAGTTTTTGTACAAGTATTTCCCTGCAAACATTTTTGCAACCAGTTTGAAAATAAGCAAAATTTCCTTCCAAGTTGAGAAAAAACAGAGACATAGCAAGAAATTAAGGAAAGCTTACTACTCGTTTTACACATGATAAAAATGATTTAATTTTATAAAGATGAACATGCACAAACAAAAACCTGTAAATACTTTCAAAAGGTGACACGATCCTCTTAATTAAGAATGGGATAGGTAGGGAGATAGTTAATGAGATATATCCCCAGCAAGAGAAGTATCTTGTGTTAAGACCTAACCTCACCGTGAAGGAGAACCAGGCGCACTCTTCCGCGCGCCGACACAACAAGGGCAGCTCCTGCACTGCAACCGCTGAAACCTCCAGAGGGGAAACCAGTGCTAAATGATCCAGACTTGTTAGACACGGCTGAAGAAATTAATGCCTTCTTTCACAAACAAATGAGGACTGAGCAAATGGCAATGAAGCGTTTAAGCAGGTACCAGTTTGCGACATGCTGAGCTGGTGCATTGCGCGTGAAGGGCTCACCTGCTTGGTGTGCCGGGTACAATCCACCCCTTCATCTGAATCCCCGCCATAAGATGAGACTTCACTTGGGGTGACAGGGACACCGAGCCTAAGTACAATTGAAAAAAGAAGAAAAAGAGGGAAGGGGTATGTACTTTCTAGCTCCCGGGCAGTCGGCAGCCACAAAGGTTGGAAGCACTAGGAGAAAGTACTGGCACAACAGGAGCAAAAATAGTGCTGGCACATCGTCTTCAGCTTCCCGGGGAGTCAGAGGGAATTTATAGGACAGAGGCAAACAGCTCCCAAATCCTCACAGCGATGGAATTTGGGCTGCAGCTACCTGCCGGCAGGCAGGTGCCGGCCACCTTGCAAAGCAGCACAGGAACAAAGGGTGAGGGCAAACAAAACACAATGCTTGGCAACCCCTTAGGGCACTACGTTAGACCTCTCAATGGCAACGGCATATTTCACAGCCGTATAAATGAGAATCCATCTCCAGAGCATCAATGTCGAAGCACTCGCAATTTTCTTAATGCCAGAAAACTAAGGAGGCGATAGGATTCAGCTCTAGTTTCAAGGGAATTCTTGCACAGTAATACATTTTTTGCAAGACGTACAATTAATTAAAAAAAAAAAAAAGCCCTAAGTAAAGCTGACAAAAAGAGCAAGAACACATCCCTTCCGTTTCCCTTCCCACTATTTATTTATTTCCTGGCAGATGCAGAGGAGTGCTGAACCAGCAGCTCTCTTGGCTGGTGGAAGTTGCCAGCTGGAACCAAAGGGAACAAAGAGCAGCGCAGGTGGAGCTGCGTGGGAAGAGATGGAGCATTGCGGGGGGGCAGAAAGGGGCACAAAAATAGCGATACAGAGCAGATAGGGATAAACTCGCCTTCCCCTTCTGCTCTTCCCCACTCCCTATCACAGTAACATTAAGATACTGTTCCACAACCATCTTTTATCTCATGCCCACGCCACTGTTTAATAACTACATTGGTTTTAATAAGAAGTTGCCTTTGAGCAGTAGAACCGACAAATCCTAGCTTTCTTCAGACTCTTCTCTTGAGGTGACATTCCCCTACGGACTCCTTAATGTTTAACATGGGTTGAGTTCACTCTGGGACCTTCCCCTCAGCAGGAAAATTAATAGGGTTTCCTTTTACCAAATTACTTGGTTCTTTCACGTAACTCTGAGGAACTCTGCAAAGTCTCTCAATTTTCTGTGAAGCTTTGTTGAAAGAGTTAACAGATTCAGAAGTTATTACTGGGCTGAATTAACAAATTATTGCACAAGCCTCATTTCTTTCGAAAACCAGGCCAAAAGAAAACCCCAACCCATGACATGGGAAATTGGCAAATTTTAGATTACATTAAGAAAGATGAAGTAGATTACGCAGCAATAAAGAAGGCCACCTCATTTTTGTGCTCATTTTTGAGCTGAAACCGCACAGCTGTGTAGGAAATGGCAAGACCTTTCAGGGATATAAGCTTGCGGTTAGCCATATAATGATAACAAGATGACCATTAGTTGGTAGATCATTCCCAGCAGGAGATGAAAACTTTGCATTGCACAAAGAGCAGGGCGACACATTAAGCAACCCCCTAATGAAGAACCAGAGGAAGGATTCCTTCCCCGTAGCGTACATTACGTACAGAAACTCAACTGTGTCTTCAGCCATTTGACCATTTAATGGTTAAAGAGACTGATGGGCGTTCACAGAAGGATACAACTAGCTTTCATACTCTGCCTGCAACCTTGGTAATAAATGAGCTACTGCTGCCACAGAGGGGTAAACGGAGCGTTCCTATTGCAAATGATTACTTCTAGTGTTACGCTGGTAGCAACTCTCTCAGAGGGACCACAAGAAAAGGCTAACCCAACAGAGAACGCAACATATCAGAACAAGGTATGAACAGCACAGACAGGCAAACTTCTAACAGAACAGCAATGCCAGCAGCAAAGCAAAAGAAACATTTTCTATTTCACAGGACTAAAAGTTATTTTAGGTTAAAATTCTTTAAGCATTAAGTTTGGGAAGTGGTCTGCTATGACAATATCTATTAGCTTATGATTCAAACCCACCTCTTCCTTGGAACTACACAACTCCAATACACTCTTTCGTTATAAAGCTATAGCCCCGGCCATTTTACAGCAAGAGCGAACTGGTTTTGAAATGGCTTAATGCTCTTCTACAAATGAAAATTTGCTGTACAATGCTGCTTGCAAGATGTGTTGTCTTGCAATAGCCATCAGGAAGCAAAGCAAAATTTCAAGTACTTAGAGGTGGCTCAAATAATTTCACTGCTCCAAACAAACTAAGCTCTTCTCTGTGCTCTATAGCGTCACATACGAACCGTTCCACTCAACCAGACAGTGCTGTGGAAACTGTAGAAGTGCTGTGCTGGGCAAATGCCAATTAAACCACAGGACGATCCTACAACTGTCTATTTAAGGCACTATATATTACCAGAATTCTCCATATGGAAGGGAATCAGGAACATTGACAACTAGATAGCACTACTCATCCACTTCTCTAAATGTATTTCACATCTACAGCCCTTGACACAGTACTCCTCATTCTCTTCATTAAAATGTTAAACACTCATATTTTGAAACTTACCTTACCCTGAGTGTCCAAGTTACTAGAAGGAAAACCCAAGTATTACTGTGTCTGTCTCAGTATTAATTTGGTTGTTACTAATATTTGCACTTAGATATTGCCAAACATTTTAAATTATACAATGGGGGAAAAAATGGCAAACTTATCCTCCACTTTCACCATTTTGGATGTTTCCCCTACTCAGAGATATTTACTTGAAGACCTGTCCTTCAATATCTGAATAGAAGACCTTCACTCCAATTCCAGAGTGCCCTATTTTGTTGCAGGGTTTAAATTCAGCAGTTATACTAAAATAAAGTGCCCTGCTAGACTTGACTTAAAAGCTTTACCTCTAGCACACTTCCCTTGCAATCAAATATGCGTGGTAAATAATGCAGTCTAAAAACAGCTAATGAGTATTTCCTAAGGAAGAATATTCCTTTGGAGAATATCCTCCACAAGGACAGACCTGATTTAAATTAGATCAAATAACAGATATAATTACTATAATCTGACTTGGGGGTGGGGGGTGGGGAGGGGGCATGGACAGAGGGAGAAAGAAAATAAGGGACTGGTAACTGGATGTAAATAACATTAAGAATCATTTTCCTGCCGACAGCAGCACTGCCCAGTGCTGCTCTTTCTTGTCCTGAAACAGTATCTGCCCTGGCCAGTGACCAGGGGACCTGTCACGCCGTGAGGTACCACCAGGTGCTGTAACACCATCACACCCAGGCTCCCCATCCGGCTTCCTTCCTCTCACAACGCTCCTAACATGTCCTAACAGGCACGACTTCACAGCTGTATTATAAGCATACTATTATACCTTCAAAATAATAATGTAGTGCTGTTTTTAAAAAAGTCCACAGTTAAGTGAGGGTAGCAGCAGGTTACAATACAAGTGCAAAAATCCCCCAGGCAGACTATTTATTACAGCGGTACACCACCCATCACATACCAGGTGTAGAAAATAGAAAGCTGAGGCTCTCTTCATTTCTAACTTTGGTGGCATCTCATGAGAAACTCAGCCTAAAAACCAGATAAGATTTTGGGTCTGTAATTAACTTTTGTTTTGTTTTGGTGGTGGTTTATTTGGGGGTGGGTGGGGAGTTACAATTGACAGGCTTTTCATGGGGCTACTCAAGGACTCTGTAGGAAGCTTCAGACATCAGCACAATTTTAAACCTTACATTATCCCTTTTTAAAGGTTACCAGGTTCCCCTTCTATCTACAGCAGAAATTTACATTTATAACCTGCTCATCACCATGGTATCTAAAGCATCTAATAAAAAACAGAAACAAGCAGCTTCCTGGTTCCTGCCTTTTATTATTCAACAACAGAGAACAGCAGTTAAAAACGTAATTGGGATTTATTTATTTTTTGCCTTCTGATCTTCTCCCAAACCAGATATCCCCCACACTGGCCACCCAGCTGACTCTTTCAAGCTGCTTCTCCAATCTCGTTCACAACCACTGCTTGTAAGAGATCCACTGCTGCCCTCCTCCTGCTACCTCCCAGCTCCCTCATCCTCAGGTAAGGTTTCCACTTGTCTTACATTCTTACAATGGGAAACTTTTATGGGAAAGTTTAAGCCCATATGTTCTTTATGCTCCCAACCAGAACCATAAGAGATCCCATATAAGTATCAGAAGCACTAAAAGCTGCTGGAAGGCAGGAATATCGCAGTTATCAAACCCAGAAAGGACCCGGCCAATAACGTAAAAGTCAGCCTGCGCTGACCCACAGAAACGTACTCCCACTTTGGAATAGCCCTGTATTCAGTTTCTTCCTTACTCTGTTTAAGAAAGGAATTACTATATTTTGGGTCTAAAGGAAAATTTTCAGGGCCCCTTTTTACCGTTAATACTGAACTCAGCGTTTAGAGAAGCGAAGAACAGACAGTCAGGACATATGGAACATGTCCACACAGCCAAATAGGAGAACATCTCTAGCAGCTACAGTTATCTAGGTCTTCCACAACTTCCCACAATGATAGAAAAAACTCATTCTTCAGAGAGTTAAACATTTGATTCTCACTTCTCAGATTGAGAATCAATTACAGACAACTCCACATGGCAGATCTGACACTTGGTGTCTCCCCATCCTCATTCTGAAAGCAGTGGCAGAAAGTGCTTTAAGATGCTAAAAATCACAGGAGTTAGTATCCAAGAAGTGACAAACAACACATGCCGAAACCCTGACAAATCCTCTCCAGCTAGATGCCAGCCACCAGATCTAGTCATCTTGAACCAGACTAACTGAAAATACTGCAAAATCTTGAGTTTCTTCCTGAAAAAAAACAAACAAACAAACAAACAAAAAAACCCATCACCACACTCAGATCCCAATGAGCCTTCCAAATTCCTGCCAGGAAATGAAATATTTTGTTCCAGGCTGCCTTAACGCAAAGGTACCATACAGTCTCGTGGAAGCTGTAGTTGTGATGTTTCACACCCTTGTGGTTCCTCAGCAGATGATGTTTCTAAGGCACCACAGTCTCCCTTCTGAACAAGCTGCCTGGCCACCATCACTGCTATGTTTAACGGCAGAATTAGTCTAATGAATGGAAAGGAACAAAGGATGATGTACATGAACGACCTCTTTCCCAAAATTTACCTATCTAAGACATTGCAGTGCTTTAGCACCTCAGCAGTTCAAAACAGCGTGTTTTGATTTAGCTCAACAAAATACAGGTTTTAAAACATTTCCAAAGCAACTTCTCTTGCAAACATTTCTCATAGTTAACTTTGCCCTGGAAGACCAGAAAAAATTCTGGCAGTTCCCATAAAAATGTAATTCTCAGCTTTGTTCCACTTTGCAGACAAAATGAGACCCAACTAATACAGAAGAAAACAGAGACTCTGTGACATAAGATGTGTTTTTGCCACAAACAAAAATCTCTTACAGACTCACCTCCCATTTAATCAAAATAATTTTTTTCTAAAACGGGCTTCTTTCTTCAGTAATTACTGCGATGTGATTTTTTTTCTAGACTGGTGACCCCCAAAATGCTCCCTGTACCCATTACCCATCCTATTTTATCACTTATGGCATCTTCCTGAGTTCATTCCCCTAGCGCTTACAACCACAGCAGGCAATGCAGCAAGCACCCAAAACAGTTGTGCAGTTATCTTAATCAATATCACAAATTAAAATCCTTCTTTATTTGAGAGTTGTGGGTTATTTTTGTAAGACTGAAGAGGTCTCAAAAGACTTCTTAACCCAAGGTGTACCATTGTAGCTAACTCCATCGCAGATGGTGTGTGTAGAGATGCTTCCTGCCCTGCCTTGATCCTATACCCCATTTACGTCTGCTTTGAGTTAACACATCACTTGAAAAAGCAGCTTAAATGTCTTCTCTCCCACATCACTAAACACAACCTTAAAATTATCACCATTTCACCCAACATGCTTGCACCTTATGTGTTGAAATGCATCACACAGCCAGTGAGAACCTACTTGTTTGTGTCTAAACCAAGCGTTCGTCCTCAATCCAGCTAAAGAGCACAGGACTTCAATGCAGCAACATCAGACAGAGCCAAAGACAACATCGTCTCCAGTGCCCATGCACAGTACACCAGCATTCTATACCACATTTTCTATCACAATTTGTATTTGCATTTCTATCTATACACAGTAAAGGAAAGGCAGCCTATGTCTATTAAAACATACAGATGTTCTTATAAAGGTAGCAATTATTCAAAGAGGAGGGAAAGAAAAAAAAAAGTAAATAAATTCATAAATCACGCTATTGAGTCAGTTTCTCCTCCCTTCCCATTTATTTTTATTTTTGGCATTTGAAACCGCCAAGTACTTCACCTTTTACTGCTCCACTGCTGTTCCTGTTGGTAACAAAATAATTCTGACTGTATTTGTTAGCCCACTGCAGTCACCCTGTCTTGCAGATGATTAGACACATTGTTTTATTCTGAAAGACCATCATCTTGGCTTCCATAGGACATCATTATGTAAATTATGCCAGAATTAAATAATGCATGAAATGTGAAATGTTACCTATGCCAAAGCTGATCTAATGTTTCTTGGTGTGGAAAAAGAGACTTTAAGAAGAAGAAAGGATTAAAAAAAAACACAAAGTAAATGAATTTGAAAGGCTCATGCCAAAAACACTTTAAATTTAAAATAATAATAATAAAGCAAGAGACATTCGCTATTGAAAGTAGAATTCAGCTTCATGACTCATACCGTCGTGAGCGAGCAGACGCCACAGGCCACGTTCAGACACCCTAAATTCAAGCTCAGCCAAGTGTTTTCCATTAGCCGACACCAAAGCTTTGGTGCCACCAAGCCAGCGGGAATGGCAAGGTCCAAATCCAGCGTTTCAAGCATGGCCCTGCTCAAAGGAGTAGCTGCCCACCACCTGCTCTCAGACAAGAGGAGCAACCGAGGTGCATGTTCAGATGGCAGGACTATGCAGATGCAAGCGTAAGGTACTGGAAGAACCATCTGCAGCTTTTTTTGGATGGGGGGGGACCGCTCAGGGCAGGGGGGGGAAAAAAACCAAACAAAACCCAGAGAGATCAAAAGTAAAGCAGCAGAAGACAACACTGAAGATGTGCTTTGGTAGTCAGGCTACCTAAAGTTTCTCAAGACCTTGTTTGTATCAAGACATTGGCTGATCATGCTGCTCTAAGTGGGGCACTCCTGCAGCTCTGCTCAGTGATTTCTATTCCTTAGGAAGGCCACTGAATTGACTCACCCAGGTACAACAAGGATGCAACAGGCAGCGTGTAACCTCGGGGTAGATTTAAGCAGGCCTGGTCCCACCTGGAGAGAGCCCACCGCACGCGGCAGGGGCACTCTGCATGGGGTGACAACCCGTGGGGAGGACATTGGTCAGAGACGGCTTCTTCGGCGCTGCGCTCCAAACACACCGCCCGGTGTAAAAGAACTGGCGGCATCTTAACCTTTGTAAGGCAGGTTCATGGGAGAAACAAGTTATTTAAAATATTATTTAAGTCCAAAGATATAAGACCCTAATTTCATTGCTAATACGTATTGGAACTATCTAGTTATTCTTCTAGATAGACACCTGTCTCATCAGTTGGTCATCATTAAAGCAAGATACTTTTTTTTTCTTTTTTTAACACTAACATTTCTGTTTTCACTAACACATAGCATTCTAAAACATATCTAACCAACTACATAGCTTAATATACACCTTAATTTTTATTGTGTAAGAAATTTGCTCCTTTATGATCTTTAATAAGAGATACACCGACTCCTGCAACTACATGTGATATATGCAAAGTTAAATTTAGATGAAAACTGGAACTCATTTAAAAAATACACAGACCATCTTCATCTGCTAGAAAATGAAAACCACACATTTCTTCCATATACAAACATTTGGTAGTTTATAAAAACATGTTTTGTCTTTTAAACACTTTGGTAAATAAACTAAGTACAATTTGCAGTTAGTGATTTAGCTGATTATTTCTGGTCACTGTGTCCTACCAGATGACAGGACAAATGGATCTCACCCCACCACATCCTTCCACCTCGTCATTGTACCTAAACTGCGGGGGCAGGGAGAAAAAGGAAGAGTTCTTCTCAACAGAGGTCTCAATTTTACGCAGTGGTCACCAAATAATGCTCCTGAATACACTGGAAAAAGAAAATACTCCCTCTGTTCGGGAAGAGGGGATTACTATTTGTCCACTGTTGGTTTTCTACTTCAGCAACCTTTTCTAGTTAATTATCCACTAACCCAGCTGTTCAACTGTTTGACTGCCTTCAAAAATTAAACTAGTATATAGTGCTCATTAACGTTTTATTTTGCCATACTGTTCGTACGTTTGGATGTTAATACATCAAAGAATCTTGCTTTACAAATATTATATCATATTTATTTCTCAACTCCTAATATTTTAAATTTAAACAGCTTATTTATTCTGATTCCTTGGCACAGAAATGCTTGTTCCATCTTTCCTGAATCCACCTCGGCTAAGTTTTTCAGCTCAACTAAATTCGTTTTCAGAGTTTATACCAACCCTCTTTTGTGAGGGGTGTCTGTGCTAGATTCACCCACTGAAGTAGGGGAATTCTGTGTATAATGTCTCCTTTGCAGAACAGATTGTGGACAACATCAATCAACCTGTATATAAACATCATGATACTGACAGCATATGGCTGTACATACATGCATGAGTAGAGGAGGTTATACTCAACTGTTTGGTGAATCCACTGCACTTAGGCAAGTACCACGACAAAACCACTTATTCAAAAAAAATAATAAAAGCCATTCTTCATCATCACTGCTTCACGCTGCAGCAATCTCTCATGAAGAAAGCTATTAGTTTTCATCCCAATGGATCTTTTTCCTCCATCCCTTCTGTAGAGTTATTTTAAATTACTGGCACAGCAAAGCATTATTTTATTGGAAAATAAAATAATTAATTCATACTTGGTTGTAATGAGTGTTAATTACTGAAAGCTGCAGGCCTTGACCAGGCTAATTCTAACCATCCCACTGAATGTCTGTGACAAGCAGGTCCAGGAGTCTCTGGTTTTACAGCACGATTTGAAATGCACTTGGGAAGGAACAGCTTCTACAAATCTTCTACTATATATCTTAATGCTGAGGCACTCAAAACTATTAATCTTGTAAGTAGTGACTACTAAAGGATAGTTTAAATGATAAACAATAGCTTAAAGATGTACTAGGACCTCAATTTTTTTTCATGGAATATATCATCAAGATTGGTTCAGGTCAAGTTTTATCTTATACTTTGGTATAATTTAGTTTTGGGGGTTTTGCTTTTGGCTTTGTTTTTATAAATACTACTACTATGTTTTTTACATCTGGATTTTGCATGTTCCTACTTACATTAACACAGGTTTGCTTGTGACTCTAGAAAGGCAATGACAGTTTGGAGGAATGTGGCCAAAAGTACTGATAATGAAATGTCAGCTGTCCTTTCTTCTTCCTGCTGTACCGCTGACATGAAGTTGTACCTCTCTTTTATTTCTTTTTGACTCTAAGACATCAGTAGGATGTAATTTCTCCCTGTCCTCTAACCCAACATCACCTTTTGATGGACTTATTGTTAGCCAGCTAAATTGCATTTCCAGCACTAGCATAATGCCAAATTCTATCAAGGGGCACAACAGAGCAAATATTATTTTTTTTTTTTTTATAAAGTAATGGTCAGCCCAGACTTTCCTCACTCAAAAAGTTCCTATTTTAACTGCCACAGTTCTTATTCTTTTCTGCCTGTTTGAGGCAGACAGTTAATTCCACCCCAGCTATCATGCAGGTACTAATTCATGCTTACAGAATAAAAATAACAAAAAGTATGGAAAAGCCAACCCTCACTGGCCTTTTTCCAAAGAAGTATCATCTTAGCAATTTTTTCTATTCACACTTCTGCTTTTTGAACACAAAAGTACAGTTAACTGTAGAGTTGTAACTATAGAGACAAGTCACGATAAACACAAATTAACTCACGAAGCCTGTGGAAGAAAAGCAAGATCGCTGGTCTGCGTTCCCTATTCACACAGAGCTGGAAGGAGAGTCCCAGCTAAAAAAATGCAGCGTCTGTGCAGCTCCAGCATCATACAATTAGTACTTGTCATCCTCGGAGCTCAAAATAACACAGCGTGTTCATTTGCAGAGGAAAGAATGCGTTTTCTTAAGAAAATTGGATCTCTGTGCTGATAGCGCAAGTCCGCAAATAAGATTAAGGTTTATAAAACTGGGAATTAAAGATACTACCAGGCAACCAAGTGAGAATTAATCAAATAAGTCAAAAACTAATAAAAAGAGATAATCATTTCAGTGTAAATCTTGAGTCCAATCCTGCTCCATAATTTCTCAGAAAAAAATCTTCTGAGACCACAGCAATACTCACAAAGAGTAAAACTAGCACAAGGTACCTCTCCTTTGCTGATCAGTGGGCGATGACCCTATAAAGCACTATTTTATCTGAAATCCACCCAGACATCAGCCCATTAGTGCCTGGTACCCACAACAGATGCCCTTCGGGGTCCCAGACTCACAGAGCAGAGGCTGTACTCGCTGCCGGCCAGCTTCAAAATGGGGTCACAAATTGACGGCCCAAAAGGAGACACGGCAAACCAGCCATCATTGACACCTTGGGGCACAGCAGTTGGTGCAGGGGTAATGACATCCCAACACACTCAGGGAACAAAAATGTCACGAAACGTTACTAACTCGCCAGTCTTGGCTATATTTGTAGAGACCTCCCCCAACAGATCAATACTGAGCTACGTAACAAAGCACACTGCGGGACCACCTTTGCTTCGGTGATGATTTTGTGGCCCCAGTGAGTTCAAAACATTATATTTTCAGGACTTTTTTTTTTTTTTTCCCTTTGCACAAATTCAGTTCTTCTTCCCTTTATTAGGAGCCAAAACATAGGGAACATAATTTTCAACTTGACCAACATGGGTAAATATAAACCCGGCTGATGCTGTTTGGTTTCTTCTATTTCTGACAGTCTCCATAACTGCAGGGCACATGAGGAGTCTGTTCCTTCCTCCTTTAACATAAATATTGTAAAAAAGAAAAATAAAAACAATCCTAGCGTGCATCTTTCATGCAAGAGATTATAGACATTTCACAGAGTTACTCTGAAGGCCCCTGGTGAAAGATCTACCCCAAGCTCTGTTCAAGTCTACATAAAATCTTAATGGTTCTGCCTTTACCCACGCTATACGGCTAGTTGAAGACTTTCAGTACAGGTGGGAGGTGTGATTATAGAGTCCACAAAAACCACACTGTCCTGTCCCTGTCATGCCCTTCTCCACCCTGTGAAGTGTGTGACATTTGGAATTTTAGTGCTAACTTCAAGCATTTTTCCAGAACTGAAATAACTCTTGCTGAGTTCATTCTTCGATCCCTTCTTTATGGAAAGTTATATATGTACAACCTCGGCTGTACCCTAATGCCCAGCAGAATGGCTGGCTTTAATGAGCCTGGGCGTTGTGAATCTGCTTTCAATCACTTCATTCTTCACAAGACCCGGGACCCTCGGGTGCACACCATCTGCTCCTACTGACCCGGCTGCTCTTGGATTTTTTCCATTTATTCCAGAGTTTCCTCTTTTGGCACACACTGTCACTTTCCCTACTTGCTCTCTGTTACCTAGCGTCTCTCATCTATATAACCTCATGGATCAAGCTAATTAATCTTTAAGCCAAACAAAACCTTTGCCTCTTTGCTGTTCGGGAGCACACTTCACTGCTTTTCCCACAGGAATTGCCATATTCAACAGCAATACTTCAGCCGGGATGCACCACCCACATGATTTTTGCCTAGATCGCAAACCCTGCCATTACAGTTAAGGAAGGTGGAAGGAGATTTCCTGTGATGCTTGTGACCATCTTCAAATCTCAGACTGTATAAGGAAAGGCTCCTTCTTCCTCAAAGATTTGAACCATTTCCAATTGACAGGCTGAGAGAGTTGGGGTTGTTCAGCCTGGAGAAGGGAGACCTTATAGCAGCTTTCCAGTATCTGAAGGGGGCCTACAGGAAAGCTGGAGAGGGACTTTTTACAAGGGCATGTGGTGATAGGATGAGGGGTAATGGCTTCAAACTGGAAGAGGAGAGATTTAGAATATATGATGAAGAAATTCTTTACTCTGAAGGTGGTGAGGCACTGGAACAGGCTGCCCAGAGAAGCTGTGGATGCCCCATCCCTGGAAACATTCGAGGCCAGGCTGGATGGGGCTTTGAGCAACCTGGTCTAGCGGGAGGTGTCCTTGCCCACGGCAGGGGGGTTGGAACTAGATAATCTTTAAGGTCCGTTCCAATTCTAACCATTCTATGTTTCTATGATTTATCCCACTTATTACACAAGTACAAATCCCTGAAGACAACGGCACAGGTTCGAGACTTTGCCGTGGCACACAAAATGCCAGTTCTGGAAGCATACTGATCTGTAAAACCGCTCCTCAATAAAAACTTTGAGAATAAAAAGCTGTAAATTGCACACTGCTTACAAAACGGTCCATAGCTGCCTCTTGTTACAGCCCATGCAAGGGCCAGGGAACAGTGTTAAGTACCTTCCGGATGTGCAGGCTCTGCTTAGCAGAAATCCAGAACTGGTTTCCAATCCAAATGTCCCCATTTCTAACATGGCAAAACTCAGCATGACCATTTCTCAGGCAGTCAGTAGGGCTGCCTGCATACTAAGCACTAATTTTCACAGATGGGGATTTTAAAAAGCATTTAAAAAAAAAAAACCAACAAAAACCAAAAAACTTTCACGGTCAACAATTATTTCAAAGAAAACACGTTATCTTAACCCAAACGAGCTGCCTCTGTTTAAAATGGGTGTTCCCTGCACTAGTAGAAAACATGTACCACGAACCTCTGTACCTTGTTCCCGCAATTGTTAGAATGGTAGGGTTTTTTAAACAGAAACTAATAGATTGCATTTTTGGAGGATGACAAAAGACAAAAATATCTCAAACAATGTTGTGGGGTTTTTCCTATCAAGACATCCACATTTCCATTTTTATTTTTTTTAAACACATTAAGTTAATTCATTTTTTTCCTTAAGTCCTGGTAAATGTTAGTAAGAATACCTGACAGCAGTGGGTTTTGAGGACAAGCGCTCTAACTGTAGAGCAGAACGCCACCGTGATTAGTACCACACAAACAAGAGGGGGAGGGCAAGAAGGAGGAAGAGAAACAGCCCCAGATCCCATAGGCCTTATTATCTGAATATTCCTGAAGCCAATTACAGGCTTGTTTCCCAGTAACAGTATCCTCACAGCATAAATATACCTGGAAATAATCTAAAATAGTAAAAAAAACCAGCAAGAACACTAAAAAAAACCACCAAACAACATTTCCAGGCTGAAGTCACACATTACTATCAAAATGACCCCCAAAACAGACTATGATAATGATATGATAATAAATTTCACTTAAATGATAGGGTAAGGAACTACATGGCAAAAATAAGAGGTTTTTTCCATACTTCCTTAGAAAATCAAGTGACTAATACCAAAGTCACACAAACTTACTAATAGGGCTTTAACAACTTTCTTAAATATGCCTTCTGACTTGAAATTAAATGCCCTCTTCTTCCACTTTGCGAAAGACCTACTCTCAGTGCTAGATCTGTGCAAAATCTCTACCTTCACCACTCAATCCACCTGCAAGAAGATCGAGGCCACACTGCGGCTCAAAATCAAGTAGTACTACAGCCCTTGGTAACATTTTTGTTTCAGAGATCTGGTAAACAGCGCAAGTAAGAGAGGGAAAATAGCCTTGAAATATCATCATTTTTGTTCAGAATCACCCGTGTAATATGAATTTATATAAGCCACTATGAGATGACCTGACAGCTATCAGGAAAGCAGTTGAGGAGTTTAGTGCCCTCGGGCGGTGCCCAGGTATAACTCTACTTCAGCTCAATTTCAACATAACTTTTTTTCTGCTTGATAAATAAAGACTGCCAAAGAACATAATTCCTGCAAATAAAAAAAAAAAAAACCAACACAAAACAACCAGGAACAGCCTACGTCTGTTTAGCGTATTGTTACAAGTACCGTGCAACTACAGTGCATTAGTTAAAGTACTTCTCCACAGGTGGAGAAGACCACAAGTCCGGGTGACCTGAAGGGCAGCAAGACTGGATGGCAGGAGCCTTCTCACCCCCTGACCAGTTGAGGAGGACTTTGCCCCATCGCCTCCGTCGTCGGGGACCTCTCCTGGGACAATGCTTCTCTGACGGTGCGAGAGCCTCTCACTCCCTACCTAAACGTATTCACCCGCATGAACACACATACAAACACCGCAACGCCATTCCACCTACAGATTATTTTTTTTCCCCCACTGAAACAACACTTTTTAAAAAAATAATAAATCAGTGTTAAGCCGGGAATTAAAACGCATCGCGTGTCTCACACAGCCCTGACAGCACAGCTCGGTGTGACACTCGGGGGCTCCTTTTTGAGGACGGCAGCGGCATTACCGAAGCGACCCGGGGGACGGCGGGCGGAGGC
>NW_009646515.1:370965-458171 GCF_000708025.1 Charadrius vociferus | reverse complement strand
TGGTCAGCGGTGTTCGCCGAAGTACCACCGGGCTGCTGACAGCGCGGAGTGGGGCCTGCAGTGAGGAAACGCGGTGATGTAGTACCCTGAAGGGGGTCCTCACGGGTCAGCCGTGGCAGTTTAACAGAGAAGCATCTTGCCGTGTTAGAATCACAGAATACTTTTGGTTGGAAGGGACTTTTAAAATTCATCTATCCAACCCCCCTGCAATGAGCAGGGACATCTTCAACTAGATCAGGTTGCTCAGAGCCCCGTCCAACCTGACCTGGAATATTTCCAGGGATGGGGCATCTACCACCTCTCTGGGCAACCCATGCCAGTGTTTCACCGCCCTCAGTGTAAAAAATTTCTTCTTTATACCTACTCTAAATCTGCCTTCTTTCAGTTTAAAGCCGTCACCGCCTTGTCCTATTGCAACAGGGTCTGCTAAAAAGTCCTTCCCCAGCTTTCCTGTAGGTCCCCTTTAAGTACTGGAAGGCTGCCATAAGGTCTCTGCAGAGCCTTCTCTTCTCCAGGCTGAACAATCCCAACTCTCTTAGCCTGTCCTTATAGGAGAGGTGTTCCAGCCCTCTGATCACCTTTGTGGTCCTCCTCTGGACTTGCTCCAACAGTCTTTCCTGTGCTGAGTGCTCCAGAGCTGGACACAGTATGCTCTCTATAGCTTTTGCTTTAACACGAAGGGCAAAGAGCTTCTTGTTCATGGCGACAAGATTCCTCTTTATTGCCCCTCTGTCAGCAGCGACACTGTAAATGTTCCCCTCACATGTCAAGCACCATCTTAAAAGTCAGGCAGGTCACGACCTAAGGTGGGAGGGATGGGTACATCCCAGGGAAGAGGACGTTTGTGGTTCTCGCACTGGTTTTCAGAGCTCTTCCTCCCAGAAGTTCTCTGGGGCATTTCAAGGAATAAGGTAATCAACCTGAAGGTGATTCTTATGAATGCCAGTGACCTGCAGCAGAGCCCACACCTCTCTTCACAGCAGCTTTGGTGCTCAGATAGAGCCTGGTCCAGGAGAAATCAGGTTATCCACTATCTGCTTGCAGTCATGTACCATTAGCAATATGTGGCTAATGTTGCTAGCCATGTTCCTAAACACAAAACATTTAGAAATTCAGTGTGGTTTAATTTCTATATGCTTGTTTACTATTAATTCTGGCAAAATATAAAATCCAAATGTAATTTTACATAATGTTTTTACTAGAAAATATTAGGTTTGCGTTACTGCAGTTAAAATTGCTATCAGTTTAATTTATGGTCTGCAAAGCAAAAAAAAAAAAAATTACTGGCTCATCACCTCTGTCCTTATTAACCAAGACCTGCTATCTCTTTTTAAAATCTTTCTACAACTACTTTATCTTCTCCATATCATGCATCTGTGCCTCCTTCTCACCTGCACAAAACATGCAAAACTTTAATTCCACTAATCTGAAATGAAGATCTGTGCCTGTCTTCTCAATGTGGGGAATGCTGAACGGGCTCATAGTCACAGTTATTGGCGGGTGAATAATTGATGTTTGTGTTTAAAGATGGAGTGTTACGGAGAAATCTTTCCTCCTTTAGGCATAGTGGATTGTCATGGTATTTTCTCATTTTGAAATGCACTGTTTGAAAGGAGGGACAGTATATTTCACAAACTGAATTTGTAGCCTGACATAAAGCAGCAAAGATCTGCAGTAGTTCAGCAAAGTTCTGTGAGTCCTCTTGAGAAGGCTCTGCAGAACCCTCAACCACTAGGTTCTTTACCTGGAGGGTCCTGAGATGTCACTGGACCTTTTCTGTATCTTCAGTCAGGTACGAGATACTAGTCAGAGGACATGGCACCAGCAATGTGGAGATGATGTAGGGCTTTACCTAACTATTGCCATATTTAATTATATGCCTATCATGAAAATAGAATAATATCTTCAAACTAACTTACGGAAGAACAGCTGTCTTACAGCTGAACTTGAACAAGACAGATGTTATGCTGACAAGTGAAGGAAAATACTGTCAACAATTTATGCTAATTATGCATTTTCCTGTGCCTGAAGAGGCTCACTGATAACTGACCAGCTCAGTACTGGTGATGCTAATGTCTCATCACAACAAATACTCCCTTCTCCAACACCCCAGCAGACACCGTTTGACCTTTGTTGATGTGTCAGCCTCGTTTTTTCTAAGTATTTCTGAAGTGGACTGTGGCAGGAAGATATTGGAAACACCCACTGTCCCAGAACACAATAGTCTGTCTTACCAGCCACATCTCTTACTGCAAACAAACACAGCTGCTTTTTTTTGTTTGGTTTGGTTTATTCCTCTGGACAATTTTCTCTTCTTTCTTGACCTGTAAAACTTGCATTCCTCTCTCCATATAACCCACTTCATCAGAAAAGACAGAAGTCATGTGTTCGACATCATTCTACCCTGGTATTGTGATCTCCAATGTGTCACCTCGAAGACACTAAACAAGTGAACCCCCACAAGTTGAGGGAGGAGACAGGGAAATCCATGCCTCTTACTTATGCAAAATAAGTGTGAGCATAGAGGTGCAATAGGTGTGACCTGAACACCCTGTGGGCATGAGTACAGAATCACAGAATGGTACCAGTTGGAAGGGACCTTGGAGATCATACAGTCCAACCCCCCCTGCCAAAGCAGGTTCACCTAGAGCAAGTTGCACAAGATGGCATCCTAATGAGTTTTGAATATCTCCAGAGGAGACTCCACCACCTCTCTAGGCAGCCTGTGCCAGTGCTCTGCCACCCTCAAAGTAAAGAAATGTTTCCTCATGTTGAAATGGAATTTCCTGTGTTTCAGTTTGTGCCTTTTGTCCCCTTGTCCTACCACTGGGCGGCATTGAAAAGAATCTGCCCCCATCCTCTTGACATCCGCCCTTTAGATATTTATAAGCATTGATGAGATCCCCTCTCAGTCTTCTCTTCTCCAGGCTCTTCTCTCAGGCTTTCCTCATAAGAGAGATGCTCCAGTCCCTTGATCATCTTTGTAGCCCTCCGCTGGGCTTTCTCCAGTAGCTCTTGAACAGCACACCTCTGTGGAACACAGAGAGTGCTCAGGCCTTGGCCTGCCACCTCTGCATGGCAGGTGTCCTTCAGCACTTAACAGTGCCAACCACACTGACTTTACTCTTCTGAACCCAGTACTTACGGGGAGCTTTAATCCACCCTGGGTGCCTGAGCCACTTTCTGTACAGCCCAGTGTGCCTTGTGCAATGGCATTGATGGTCCTTGCGTGCTTTAAAGTTCTTGTGAGGGTACAATAGTTCAGACCGAGAGGCACTTCATGACAACAGAAGCCATTCAAATATCGTAGGAAGAGAGTTTCAAACTTCCTGTTTACAGGGAAGCCGTGATGTCATTACAGGTTACAAAACTTCCCTACAACTAAGAAATGCTACATATCAGTATATCAAAACAATTCAAGTATTTATTGTTTGCTGAAAAAAAAAAAGAAAGTCAGTCATGTAAACTGGATTGAAATCTGACTTATCAAAGTATAGCTCAGATCTGTGTGTGGTCCTCCTTTCCTCCTTCACTCCCCACCCAAATAATAACGCAATGACTTACTCTAAACCCAGCCAGCAGCAGTCCTGCAAACAATTGTGTGATCACGTGTGGGAGGGAGACTGAAGTCATATTAAAAAAGAAGAATAAATACTACTTCCAAAGACGTGCTAGTAGGAATAGCAGTAATATGTATGATGTGTATATCTTTCTTCAATATGAAATCATCCATATAAATTGTCAGGTATCAAATATCATACAATACATAATCACCGGTAAAAAATCCCTCCCAAAATTTTAGTATTTAGGGGATCCTGGGAACTATTTTTATTGGAGCAGTACAGCCAAGGACCAGTCACTCAAATTTGTACGTTAATGCACTTATCTTAGGGTTCAGATCATGCCAAACTTGCCCTGGCCCAAAAGGCATGAGACCTGTCTGGCAGCTGCTTCCCATTGATGGTGAAAACACCCCATGTACCACCCAGTGAGGCGGTGGAAACACAGGCAAATGGTTGGCTGGAAAACGGTAATGTAGCTTTTCCCAAATCAGTTCGCGTGAATCTTACCCGTCATTCCTCATAACAATTCATTTACTCTCTTTGCAAAATCAAAGAAGACTTTGATGACAAATGACTGGTGGGGCAAGTTTCCCAGCTGTGGCTTCAGGCATGCTTGCACTATAATTGACAAGCTTGTAGTTTCATGTATCGATTCAGTGTGCAAATACTCTTTATTATTCTTTGCATCGTTGCTTGCATGAAGATACTCCATCTCTAAGAAAAACAGGAGAAATTGCTGGTGAACGGTAAAATTTGATTTCCTGTTTTCCATCTTGTTAACACCTCTAATGCATGAAAAAAACCCAAGAAATAGTAGCTGCTTCCTTGCTCTGACCTATTCATTGTTTTCAAAAATTAGATGGCATCTTCGGTGAAAACTGACTTCTCTGAGCAGATTGTGGAAGATGCAGTTTATGTCAGTTTTTTCTGTAAGTAACTGAGTACATAATAGAGAACAACAGTGTCATAAAATATTTGAAATATCCATATATTTCTTATTTGTGCGGGAAGGAAAGGAGGACCACACACAGATCTAAAATATCCTTTCATAAGTTGAATTTCAATCCAGTTTATGTAACTGAAATTATTTTGCTAGCAAACATTAAATACTTGAATTGTTTTGATTTACTGGCATGTACAGTTTCTTAGTTATAGCAAATTTTTGTAACTTATAATGATATCACAACTAGTTTGGTTTAGAAGAGTCTTTTTATTAAGTCCTTTCATCAAAGTAGTGTAGCGTGAGCTTTATGGCGTGCAGCTGTGCCCATGCACACATCTTTGTAAGAGCAAGGCCAAAAATAGTATACTTTTTTAGGTAACTTTCCAGGAAGGTATAGACTCATTTCCATTAATTTCCATCAAAGCCCCTGACAGTTTATTTCTTTCAAAATAGTGGCTTCATGTGAAATTGAAAAAAAAAAAATAAATTAGGTGCACATTTGTTATTTTTTTAGGTTTTGTTTTGAAAGATTATCCACTTACTTTTATGTTCCATAGATGCAAAAGGTCAATCAAAAAAACCAAGCATCAGAAAAAGTCATCCCTCTGTCATTTGTGCTGTAACTTAGGAATTTCACAAAGCCTTCAGCAACTACCCAAACACCCAGTTTCAACCAGATTACACCCAACCTTACCGTATTGCAGGACAATGGTTCCTAAAGGTCATATCATCAGCACACACACTTGAAAGCCTGAACCAAGAAATGCTGCCAGGGGAAGATGTACTTGATCCTGGAAGTCACATGCAGGAAAAAATAAAAATTTTAAATAAATAAATTAATTAATTAATCAAAAGAGGGACCTATGGTTGTCTTCTCCCACAGACACAAGTTAAAAGATAGATCTTGCAGTATACCCTGGAAGTTAACTGTATTCTCATGGACATGGAGGGAAATGCATGTTAGGCAGAAGGGATTATCACAAGAGAAGCTATTATAATTACAGAAAATTTCTTAGTGCTCGGTGGGGCGGCTAATGTTCCATCACTTGTTTCTTTTAACAAACTGTTACTGGCAACCACAGTCTTAAGTGAAAAATAATCACAGAAAGGCAAAGAGACATTAATCATTACAACGAAGCCATTAATGCAAAGCAAAGTGCATATTTTCCATTTGAAGAAATAACAATTAAGTAAAAAAATCACTGCACGTTCACTCTTCCGTGTGTCCTTCAGCTAATTTGCCTTTCAAAAATTTTGCCTTCAGACTTGGAAAACAATTCTAAGAAGTGCTTGGTTATGAGATAACCTCCTGACCAAAAAGGGCTTTCAATCCTGCTACTGCAGTCTCTTGCTTTGTGTGCAGTTTTAACCTAAATAATTTCCCTTTAAGGCAAATAGTATGCCCTTATGCCATTTTCCTAGTTACATTTTAACACAGCACATGGTCCACCTTGTCCTCTAGTTAATTCATGAACTCGATACAAACCACAAACAACTCAGCTGCAATACGTTACGGCTTCTGCTGTTAGCACACACGGTGGAGATACACCAACAATAAATTCTATTTACGACTGATATTCCCAGACCAAATAGAGCTACAACATCATCGCAATTGCAGAAAGTATCATTGTGGGCATTTTCTGCAGGAACCTGCTCTGTGCCATAAAGCTTGTAACCTGCACATGACAAAGCTTTTCATTCAGCATCAGTTTGAGCAGGGCTGTACTTTCACTGTGTGCCTCGTTATGCAAAAGCCGCTGTAACTGAAGCCTGGTTTGCAATGTGAGAGCAACCTCAGATCTCACATGCAAACACACAGCTGGATCATATTCCCCAGCACCCAGAGCTGCCTCTCCCTCATCTGCAGCACCACGCCATGGCCTCTCTACCTCTTCATAACCTCCCTCACAAGGTAGGGTTCGCCTGGAGCTGGGCAGCTGCGCCTGGCGCAGGGTGGTGGAGCAAGTGCTCAGGCAGCAGGGACGGGCTGGGTGGCACAGCCTGGAGAGGTGCCAGCCACAGCCTGGTTGCACAGCCACTACACTATCACAGAATCATAGAATACCAGGTTGGGAGGGACCTCAAGGATCATCTGGTCCAACCTTTCTTGGCAAAAGCACGGTCTAGACAAGACAGCCCAGCACGCTGTCCAGATGAATCTTAAAAGTGTCCGGTGTTGGGGAATCCACCACTTCCCTGGGGAGATTGTTCCAATGGCTGATTGTTCTCATTGTGAAAAAATTTCCTCTTGTGTCCAATTGGAATCTCCCCAGGAGTAACTTTCACCCATCACCCCTCATCTTTTCCACTTGAGTCCTTGTAAAAAGGGAGTCTCCATCTTCTTTGTACACACCCTTTAAATACTGGAACATGGTGATAAGATCTCCCCTAAGGCTTCCTTTTCTCAAGGCTGAACAAACCCAGTTCTCTCAGCCTGTCCTCATTTGGCAGGCTTCCCAATCCTTTGATCACTTTTGTGGCCCTTCTCTGGATCGTCTCCCGCCCGGCCCCATCTTTTTTTTTTTTTTAGTGTCCACATCTTTTTTTTTTTTATAGCAGGGACCAAAACTGAACACAGTATTCCAGGTGTAGCCTGACAAGTGCTGAGTAATGTGGGTTAATGACTTCTTTGTCTCTGCTGGTGATGCCCTTGTGGGTGCAATCCAGCATCCTGTTGGCTTTCTTTGCCGCAGCAGCACACTGTTCACTCATCTTGAGCATGTTCTCCAACAGGACCCCCAGGTCCCCTTTCCACAGAGCTGCTTCCCAGTCAGGTAGACCCCAGTCCGTACTGCACTCCTGGATTCTGTTTTCCAAGGTGCAAGACCTTACACTTGTCCTTGTTGAACTTCATAAGGTTCTTGGTAGCCCACTCTTCCAACCTATCCATGTCTTCCTGCAGGGTGGTTCTCCCTTCCAAAGTTCCCCATCCAGTTTCGTGTCATCAGCGAACTTTGTCAGGGTACACTTGATCCCATCATCCAGATCACTTATGAAGATATTAAACAGTGTTGGGCCCAGTATCAGCCTGTGACAGGTTGCCAGTTTGAAAAGGAGCTACTTATCATGTGGGAACGTCCTTTCCCTTCTCCCACTCCTCCAAGCTCACAACAGATACTTGGAATATTGCTTTCAAAGAAAAGAAACATGAGAGACCTGAGTGATGTCAGTTTGGATCAGGCATTGTTTCTCAGCAACACAGGAGAAGGTCTTCTCGTTTTCTGGTAAAGCCCTCCTATAGCAGGGATAGCCTCTGACTGTCAGAGCCCCTGAAGCCACAAACGGGAGACTGCAAAGGATAAATAACACAGACCACGGCTGAACTCTTCATTAAGTCACTGCTAGCCCAAACATCATCGCCGGCTTGTTCATGGTCAGCAATCAGCAAGCAGGGGAAGGTACCACAAAGGTCATTTATTGCCCTTCTCTCATGTAGAAGACAGAGCTGCAGACCTGAACACAAGAAGGCGCACACAGATTAGAGAGCTTGACCTGGGCCACAATAAAGACAGAGCACAAGATGGTTTATGGCATGTCCCCAGGAACTACTCTTCCCTTGGAGCCTCTTGCAACACAGAGCAAGATACTCTTCCCAGAGCCCTCTTCCAGCTTTGTTTCCTGCTTGCAGACTTCAGGAGGGCATAGGGCTGGCTGACCACCTGGTGACGGTGCAAACTGGGAGCCACTGGGCTGCTGTCGGAGGGTTTGGTCCCCTGATTGATCTGGAGGCTCAATTATCCCCCAAAACCAGTGACCAACTGGAGGAGGAACCAGGACGGGGGGCCCAAAATGACACTTCTTGAAGAGTTACAGGTGGGAGGGCTGTGCTGAGGGGCTGCGCATCCCCCAAAAAGGGCGGGAAACTCCCCCACATCCCACCGGCATTTCGCCAGAGCAGGGAAGGATGCAGGGGGACGATGCTTTGTGCCCTGCCAGGGGCAGGTTTAGCGTCGCAGGTGGGAGCACGGAGCCAAAACGGTTTCTAAGAGAGAAGCAGACTTTCCCCATGTCGCTCAGGAGGGATTTGGGGAGCTGTGATGCCCAAAGCGCTCCGTTTATTCCCACTCTGACACCCCTGTAACACACTCAAGCTCGCCATTGTATTTAAATTGCAATTTTATTTTAATTATCAATGTATCTAAGCTGCGATTTAATTTAAATTGCAATTTAATGCAAATTTGGGTTTTACTTCAGTAACGATTTTACTAAAATTGAGTACTGCCACCTTGTTTCCTCACTCCCTGCCCTTTGCTGGTGCCACAGCAGCTTTGCCAAAGTTACTGTTCATTTACAGCAGCGTGAGAAAAGAAACATCTTGTATTCTTTGCAACTCAATGTAGCTAAAGTCCTTTATAGGTTTGCTGTTGAGGTATCTAAAGCCAGGATTTGAAATCGGAATAGGATCAGGCCTAAAATAAAGGTTAGTCTGTGCATATGTACATACATTTTACGTTATTGAGCCAACATCATGTCCGTTATTATATAAAATTGTACATTTTTAGTTACATGTGTTCTCATTGGTAGTATTGACTGGCAAAGACTAAATATTGTTAGAAGACCATTTGTTTGCCATTTATACATGTTCTTCATTTTTTCCCCTTATGCAAGAATTTCAATCAGTTGACAGCTGAGATATTATTATTTGGTATGGAGATCAGATATTAAATCTCATCACAGTGGAGAGGGAAAGTGCGTGTAAGGAAGATAAATTACAGTCTTGTGACTGAGGAGTGTATCTTAGTGAGACCCAGAAAAATCTGGTACTGCCCCTACCTTCGCTACATTTGCCATGAGACCCTGCAGACGTTCTTTGTTAGTAGTACAAAGAAAATATTTTCTAATCGTACAGCAGTGTTGTGAGATACAGGCAATGTTTGTAGGGCATTCAGGTACTCTGAAAGGGTAATGGGGGGCAAATAAACTCAGCGAAGGACTTAAAATCAGGACTGACTTTGGTGCGACTTGTGGTGTGAAGACAGTGACTAACAGGAACTGAGTTGGTAAAATACAGGATTTGATTACATGGTTCAGAAGTTATTTCTGTTTTCTGTGCAGACAACCAGGCTCCACAGTACAGTTCAGTTCAGAGATCCCATGCAGGAGCCAGACCTGCTAACTTGCAAATCCAACTAGTACAGCTGCCCATGCCTAAGCCAACAAGCCCCGGTGAAGGCTAATGGCAAAGTCACCTTTCTGGAGTCCAAACTACCACCTGTGAACGGCATTGGGCTGGGCTATGATGGCATACCAGCTCTTTGGTGCTAGCTACAGGATTTCCAGTGTGTCACACACAGATGTGCATCAGGAGTGGATTGCACATGGGAGAAGCTTCCCAAGGAGCTTCTCATGGAGACGCATGGGAACACAACACCTACAAGGAGAGCTCTAGATAGAAGAATGATCAGTGGCACAATAAAAAGGATAGATCAGGTTTCAGAAGCATCTTTCAAGTAAAAGAAGTAAAGAGCGTCTCTCAAGCTGCCCCTGCCTATTTCACCCCCCTCCTTTGAGTGATCCCACTTTTCCCTGCCCCTGGCTGTGGGTGACCTGGGACCCTTCCTGTCATCCCTCTCTCATCCTCCTTGCCAGTGATTTACCACTGTGTTCCCTATCTTCCCTTGCTGGACCTCCTCCTGCAAGGTACCTCCCCTCCTCTTCCCTCTCTTTGCAAGTGTTAGAGGACTCTCTTCACTTCTGTCAGAGGATACAGCCCCTTCAACTAGAAAATCCTGCTTCTGTGCCTGAGTGCATCATCTCTACAACTACCTAAAGGAGGTTGTAGAGAGGTGGGGGTCGACCTCTTCTCGCTAGTAACAAATTATAGGACAAGAGGAAATGGTCTCAAGTTATGCCAGGGGAGGTTTAGATTGGATATTAGCAAAAGGAAAGGGTTGTTAAGCATTGGAACAGGCTGCCCCGGGGAGTGGTGGAGTTGCCATCCCTGAGGGTATTTAAAAGATGGGTAAACGTGGTGCTTAGGGACATGGTTTAGTGGTGGGTTTTGGCTGTGTTAGGTTGACGGTTGGACTTGTTGATCTTAAAGGTCCCTTCCAACCTAAATGATTCTATGATTCTATGATTTGGAATCTATGACTGATGAGACCTTTGAATATTCAGCTCTAAATTGCAGCAAATTTGTAACACTGGAGATCAGCCAGGACAGGGAAGGAAAGAGAGAAGGAAAGAAAGAAGGAGGTGGTGGGCAGGGGGAGAGAGAGAGAGGGAGAGAAAGAAAGAAAGAAAGAAAGAAAAGAAAGAAATGAAAGAAAAGAAATAAAAGAAATAAAAGAGAAAGAAAGGAAGAAAACAGAAAGAAAGAAGAAAAGAAAAAAGGCAGGAAGAAATTAAAAAATGAATGGCAGAGGTCTGTCTGAAAGGACATCTACATGAAGAGGTGCAGGCAGTGTTCAGGCTCCCTGCCTTTCCCCTGGTTAGCTGGGCACGAGGTAGTTGGGATCAGGGAGCTGCATAGGTGCAATGGTGCATCCATCCTCCTGTCCGCTGCCTCGGCCGGGTCTGAGCGCGGCACGGAAGAAGAGCTGACGCCTGCCTGCATGGATCTGCCTGGACGTACGCTGTGTCCCCCCTCGTCACGCAGCGCTGCAGAACAAAGCCATGGATGCAGCCTTTCCTGTTTACTCCTCTGGGTGTGGTACATCAACCGCTCCTGGCCCTAATATTAGCAAAACAATCAGAGCTGGGCCACAGGATGTGTAGCTACTGTCTTGTGCTTGCTCAGTTAGACGTTTTACAAGTATTTCCTACAACAATGCTCCAATTCTGCTCATAACTGGTATTGCAATCCCGGCTGTTTGGGGGCAAGAACATGGCAGTGAAACTCAGGCTTAGTCTGTCCTAAAAAAGCACAGCTAGAGACAAAAGGTTTTACAAAATATTGCCATTCTAAATTAAAACTCCTGGGCATGTCTGGTGGTTTTACTTTAACATATGAACAGATTAAATGGTGTCCACATCTTCTAGCCTTGGGGAAGCAGTAAAGGGATCTGATGAAGCCACAGAAGAACCATTTTGAACTAGGACTCTTCAAAAACAAAGTCCTCGCTACGAGAACCCCTGGGTTCCTAATAAATATGTACCCTGTTTTTTTTTAGCAAGCAGACAAGCATTTTTGAACAGTTGCACTTTTGAACACCGTTGTACTTTCCACATAGTTTAAATAATATACATTTGGCAAGTCTTGCCTTCTTTAAAACTATGGATAGCTTAAGGAAGGAACATTTCCAGTGTGTCTGTTATAATTTAATGAGTGTACTTATTCAAAGTGTAATTGATTTGAAGCAGTAAGAATTGCTCAGAGAGGTCCTGGGTTGTTTTTTTTTCTTCTTTTTTGGTTGCTAATTTATTTTTCTTTTGCTCATTCAGGGTAAGCAGGATAATTTTTTATGAAGTCTATATCCTAATATAGTTACAGAAGAGTGTATTAATTTCTAGAAAAGCTTATGCTATCGGTGTCATATTTATTAACTTGCAATATTGTGATAAAATAATATGAAAAAGTTCATGAAGATCTACAGTCAAAACCAGAGTATGGCTATACTGAGTTATGGGGGTAATTTTACTATGCTCTGTAGCATAACTGAGTCTTCCTTGTGCTAACTCTTGCTATAATAAACAGTCAGGTAATCCCATACCCCGAGGGCCAGATCTCTTTGTACGTGCTTAACTTTAAAATCCATGAAAGAATACTGAATTTACACAGGGCTACACACTGTTGCAAAGTTAAGTGTGTGCAGGATAATGGCCTAAAAATTTACTGCAAGACAGATAGCACTGCAAAGATTTGCAATAAATGAGCGTGCCAGATGAGGCCTGATCTCAAACATTAAAATATAATTTTCTATTTTACTGAATTGTCATTGAAGTATAATGGAAGAGTGCATCCTAAGCAAAGATCTAAATGAAACTTCATCATCTAAAAAGTCAAACAACTTTTCCAGTTATAAGAAATGGCATGGAAAGAAAATTAAATACAAAGATAAGAAGAATAGCTAAGCAGGATGACTGGGTAAGAGCTTTGCAAAATCCTTCAAGGTTTAAATGTATATGTAGGAATTTATCAGCTTTCAGACAAATATACTTCCTCTAAATTATCCACATTAAAAACATTTCAGCAAGGGGAGCAAAGATGCCGGTATTGCTCTGTAGTATTAGAGATACTTGAAATTTGCAGTACAAAACCAGCCTCTCCGGGACATTCAGTGAACAGATGTTCAGAGGCAGTCTGCTGCTTACAAATCAAAATGGTATGAGAAACATTATAGCTGCTGATGTTGACAAGAAGGACAGATTCTCTTTTGTGGATTTTTTTTAATGTCAGCTCTAGCAATCCTTGATGATCCTATAGATTCAGAAAAATCCTAATAACTCATTCTGAGAAAACTCAGAAAAGATATGCAGATGGAAAGCAATTTAGTTATCAGCATTCCTAATAAAAAAAATAATTGTGAGAAGCAGGGTTCCTGAAGTGTGGTTTTCCCACAATTCTCTCTTGTCCAGATACTTGGGTGCCCACAAGGGGTTAAAGGAACACTGCAGACTGTCCCCAGTGAGGGCACTATTTTGGTCTGTCTCTACCTTCACAACACTGGCAGACAGCCTGAGACAAAAAGGTTCTTTTCTTCTGAGGACTTAAAGGTATTGGCATTGCCTTTTACTTGGTGCAGTCCCTCAAGCCAGTGCACAGCAATCTCTTAACATCATTACTGAAACATATTTTTCTTCCTTGATAGATCCATCAGTTTTCTTTTGCTTTCTGCAGTCCAGATGACCACTAATGGAAAAGAATTGGCCCACTGATCCCTCTTTCCTTTCCTGAAGTTCTGTCCTACCAGCCGGGCAGATGTATATTACCCAAATTCAAGAAGCACTTGCTTGTAACTTCTTCTGATCATCTGTGAAATTTAGCATCATATGTAATGGGGAGAAAAGGCACTACAGCTGCCATACAGCTATTAGCCAAATCGTATGTTATCAGTTAAATTAAAACTGAGAAAAAAACTTCACGCTCAGGAGGAAGAAATTAGCATCCAGTTGGCAAGGCAGCTATATTAAACCAGATACCAATCTCAGCAGCACCAGAATTAATTAGGAGTAATTGCAATCTACTTCTGCACTGAAGAGAACATTTTTTTTTATGATTATGTATTTTCTTATCTTTATGTTTGAGCCTTTAAGATTATGATCACATTTTGAAATGTTACTTTGGTTTGATAACTGAAGATGGTATCTGAGGATAGATGTCATTGTATTAGGACTGTTCTATATAAAACATCCTACACAAAAATAAATATTAAGATTAAAAAATAAAGTGCCCCAAAATTAGGGAATGTGACAAGTAAGATAGCCAACACAATGTTATTTCTGTCCTGTTATGGGCACAAAGGCTGATAAACGAAAGGTAAAAATGACGTCTTTAATATTCAGCTATATTTGCTAGTGATGGAATGTAGCAGATTATCTGCTATTTGATAGATGCAAACTTACTCTGTAAAAATATGCATAGGCACAGAGGTGTGCTTCCTTTATGATTAAATGATTGTGAGAAAATACTTAACAATAAGACTGCAAAGAAGAAGAGGTGAAAGTGTAAATTATGGTAACTTGTCTTTTAAACCAGAAGTCTCTCCGCGAGGTTGAAGGACGCAGCTTGAAATAAAGGGCAAAAGCTTGCAGTGCGCCTGCTCTCACAAGCCTCTGGAGCGCTATAGCAAGTTCAGCAAGCTGCTTATGTGTAGTCTGGGCTGACTTCTAAGGATATGGTGATTTTTTCACTGTATTTCTAAATAGACCTTACTCGTACTTCCACAATACTAAAATACCAGCAACAAAAAAAAAAAATAAAACCCAACTTTTCTTTTGTGCTGCTGTTGTACATCTGTGCAGATTTAAATAACTCTGTAGTCAGTGAACGAAAAGTAAGGTCCGCAGTTGCTGCAGTGAATTCTACTCTCTAATTGAATCAGCGTATGTGCCTCTCGGCTCTGAAATTAGATGAAATGCAAAGACTGTTGTGCTCAGGTATAGCCGGGCTGACTATATTGGTTTCCTCATGAGTAAAGATACATATCAGCATACTGCGCTACTGGCAGAGCTGCTCTGTAATGACGTACCTCGCAGTAAAGAACAGTCACATGCTAGAGAAAGGGGAATATAGAAGGCAAAAAAGCTCAGCTGCTCCGTTTTCCCAATACTGCTCAAGACATTAATTGCAGAAAATGAGGCACCTAAAACTATCCAAATATAGATTTCCTCACAGTGCTGATGTTCTCAGTTATGCTGGTTTCTCTCCAGTGTATCTGTTTGCCCACTTCTGTCGGTCTTTTACTTCTGCCGCTTGACAGTAGAAGCTGCGGCTGTTACTGTCTCACAGTATTAGCTGGTAAACAGATGCTTTTCAAAGCAACAGCTGCACTTCAACAGAAAAACTTCAATTTACTTTTACAATTTTACAATGTGATAAAGCAGCTGGAATGCTTTGGTGATAAAGGAACTCATCAATAATTCACTTGACACCTTTATACTGAAGTACGGCTGTCTTCATTAAATAAAATTGCCTCCTGTCAAGGCCAGTGAGAGGGTCTGGGGAGGAAGGCAAAGTTGTTTCCAGTTTCCACTTGAGACACCAGGTAATGATAATTGGTGGCAAGGCGGAAATTAATGTCGGTATCATTTTGCAACTTTTTGTTTATCATTACCCTTTAGATCATTTAAATATAAAAATCACCTGGGTTCAATACTCTGGAAAGTAACGCAAAGGAAAAAAAACTTCAGCGGGTATGTAGATTACAAATGCTCATGGCCAGCGAAAAAGCCATCACACAGATAGCTAAAATCCATTTTTTTTTAGTAAGAGGTGGTGCTGGACACCCTCCCCAGTGTGCTTGGGGAGGCCCTGATGGTGGCCTGGGGTCCCCCAGAGCTGGACGTGCATCTCGGGAGCTGTAGGTCGCAAGCAGCTGCTTGAGCAGGGCTTTGTTAGGAGCCAGCCGGATCCTTGGCATTCTTGTTCCTTCCCCCAGCGGCAGAGCATAAACTGCAGGCATTTATCACCCTTGTTGCTGTCTCATAGTGCTGGCAGCATTATGAGAGATGCCACTTGGGTTAATTACCGCCGAGCAGGAGTGCCAGTCGAGCTCTGGCTAGCACGGGAGGAGGATGGAAGGCGTGGGGTCTTCCTCTGGAGGTGGAAGAAGGCTGCGGGGATCTGAAGTGAGCTAAGAGCCTGCTGCTCTCCTCCAAAATACCGGCCTGCTTGGACCCAGAAACAGATTTCAGCTCTCAAGCAAGCCTCTAAAGCTCATCTAGCACAGGAATGTTACTGCTCTCAGGTGTAAGGGAGCAGGCAAATGTCTTAATTGGGCACCAAATGATGTATCTAATAAATTCCACAGGCAGAAAAGCTGGGACAGGGCCAACAGCAAAGAATGGCCCAGCAGAAGAAGCACAGCCCTTCAGTCGGGGTCTGCCAAGAGGGAGATACATGGAGGAAGCCATATCAAGGTATTTATGAAGAAATGAAAAAGTCTTGGGGAGCTGGTTGAGAAGTAACAGTGACCTACCTCCTTCTAACCAGGGAACCTGCAAATGAGTCTGGAGTAAAACTGGGAGAATCTGCAGGCTAGTTCTTCAGAGGAACTTCATGTGTTGACAACTACTACTACAGAATTACGAATGCCTTGCTAATGTTGTATTACTCACCAGCAAAGTTGAATAAACTAATGCAGAAAAGGGCACTCTTTGTTCCACACATCATTTCAGAAGAATCCTGTGTCAATAGAGTCCCCTGTGGAGAGGATATAAAATCCTCATGAACAAATAGTTTCTGATCGCCAGTCAACTCTGATGAACTCATAGAGCTTGACCACTAAAAGTACTGAGTAAAATAGAATATGTGCCCATACCGCAATCGGTATGTGACTGCAGCTTGCAAGGACAGTCTGGAGTTAATTTATGGGCAGAAGATTTGGAGAAAGACGATGTAGCAGCTTGGCGTGGCCGCCTATGCAAGCTTTTACCTGGATACTTAAATAGGCTCTGCAGCCTCTACTGGCCCGTGTGGCACCACGTTCTATAGTCTCTCAAGCTAGCTTCAATATATCTACTTAAGTTATATTTATGTCTTTGCCTTCAGGGTAGAGATGCCATGAGCTATGTCACCTGACCGTGCTCCCACAGCTGGTGAAAGAAAGGTGAATACAGTGACTACAGCACCACTAAGAATCTCCCACTGAATACTTTTTCCCATTTCCACCCTTGATGGTGTGTACTTGTGCATATTCCAAATAGCTGCAGCCTCATAGACAAAGCCACTGTATCGAAAAGAGAACACTACTGTCTATGCCAGCTAGATATAAGAAGCATAGCTCTTCACACTGAGCAGCTTTTGGCAGGCCTCAATGATACCTCTTCTACTTGCAGACATTTTCTGATGACAGGGCATCACTGCTATTTTGAGTCCTCTGGAGCTTGGTGCACTGTAAAGAATTTTGCTCGCGGTGGTTCAGCTGCACCGTTGTTAGCAGTTTTAGCATGGACAGTGCTGCCAGCAGAAACCTCAGGAGCAAGGATAACTGACATGATACCGAGAGCAATGCAAAGCTGTTGACAAATACATCTCTTAGTACTGCTGGCTGTGCTAAACAAGGATGGAAGACTTCCTTGCAGCTTCCTTGGTACAAGCGTGAGTGCAAAGTCATTCCTTGGGTTTTCAGATTGTCTGGTTGAAGCAAAGAACACTACAGGAGGCTGCTGAGTGATGCTGTCTGGCAGTGTTCCCATGTTAAAAATACAGTGGAAGATAACTTTTTTACAGGATAGTTTTCTCCTCAGTTTTCTGTGGATTTTATGCTGTGTGTATACAGTGCTGAATGGGAAGTATAGCCCCTCTTTTTTTCACTCCAGCTCAAAACTTCTTTAGTCTGGTGCCTTTTTGTTTGTGAATGGTTTTGCTCCTAGCTGCATTTCTGTGAAGGTGTTTCATTCCTTAGGATGCTGTCAGTTACAATTTATGAAATCCTAGGGATGCCTTTACACATTCTTCTACCTCTCACTGAGAACAATTGACAATTTGGGGGAGAAAAAAATAGCACCTGTTAAATTTTGGAATCAGTGAACTTCTAGCCTTGCATTCTTCACACAGATTTCCTAACTCAACATTTTGAAATCTGCCTTTCAAGGCAAAAATCAAAAGGTATCTCCTTTTCGAAACCGTGGAAAAGCCAAACTTTTTCTTAAAATGTCTCCTGAGTGACTAATGGCCATACTTTTGGAACGAATGTAAGTGAGCAGCCTATCTATTCTGAACATTCTTGTCAGCACTTCCAAGGGGTTTGTAAAGGACAAAAAAGAGCCGTGGTAATTATTGTGATGGCAGACTAGAATTCCAAGGCTGGTGTGCTTTTTCACTGAAGAAACAGTTGCAGTGATTTAAGATGTTACCAATCCCTACTCCCCTCCCTGCCAAGCCCCAGTTATCTTTTCCAAATCTCTTGCAAGTAATGTTTAAGTGTTCCTAAGCCGATATCATACAAAATCTGGAAGCTCAGTAATTTGGGTTTGATTACTAGATTACTAGATTTCACACCAAACTGGCTGAAGGACCATTTTGCTTTACTGGGTCAAGAGGGGAGGATGTGGAAAATGTGGGTTTGTTCACCTATGGCAGAAGGACAACAACGAAGAGCTGGTCAATAACAACATATATTGCTGCAGCTATTTCTTTACTGAATGTGCATCTAAGACCTAAACTACAATTTTGCAATGCCAAAGGGAATAAATCCAGACTTACACTCCGCAGCTGATCACCAAGTTAGTTACTGCACCAACATTTTTTTGAGTGCTATGTAATTTTGGTGACTACTAACTGGTTGCAAGCCACTCTAATAAACCTAATCAAAAAACCCAATAATTTGTAAGAGTCATAAAAGAAAAACTATTCCTTTTGGCTCCACAGTCCTCCATCTGTTACTTGGCTAGATGCATTTGCTGAAGACAGAGCTCTACTAGACTGATTCAAGCCAGGGTGACAAATTCCCTATTCCAGATGACAAAGTATTTTTCATCAGATAAAGAAATTATATTAAAAAAAAAAAAAAGAAAGAAAAAAGGATTATTATTATTATTATTACCTTTCAGAGATAGATGTCTTCCATATTGGTGACTCCAGTCTTGTGCCTACAATTTGTTGGAATTTGAACTGAATACTCTTTATTTTCAGAGTGTTGGTTTGAGCTTGTCAATAACCTGTAATAAGTGAAAAAGCATCAATACCCAGTGTGCTTAATGTTAGGAGAAAATAATAAAGGATAGATTTTAGAAGGTCATTATCAAAATTTCTTCACACCCACTAAAACTGGACAATTTGGAAAAAGGTATGAAATGTTTCATTTTATTCTGCCAATGACCTGACATAGTACATCTGCAGCCCTGAATATATGCAGCAAGGAGAAACATCTTGGAATACCAAGTATTTGCAAGACTTATGTTAATCATCATTAAAGCGGCTTTGTACCCTAAGTCAGCTGCTGAAAGAACTCTGAGCTCGAATGTTTGTCTTTTTTTTTCCCTGTTACACTAATAAAAAGTATTGCTTCTTCACAGAAGCTTTGTATCTTCACGGAAGCTGTGAGGCATTCGCCAAATTCATTGTGATATAGGGAGGAATAGTAGTTGGCAAGCAGGAGTAGTGGCCTTGGGTCAAAGGCACGTATCCGGGCATATAAAATGACCTTCAGCTGACTTCATTGCAGAGTGATAATTATTTATGCTTGAATGATGTCCCTTGAGGTAACACACTTGAAAGCAACACTGGCACGCAGCACCAAGATTTCTGGGGTCATACCCCCAGATTCTCAGTACTCTAATAAGCTGAGATGTACGGTGAGTTTCTTTACAGTGAATGTTGGAAAAACTTGTTTTCCATTACAGGGTGTAAGGGAAAGTTTGGTTAGAGGGCGTACAGCACTTTGTGTCACTCAGTGGTCCAGAATGGACAGAAATGACATGGTCACAGTACTGATTCTGGTGGTACTGTTACTGATGAAAGCCATTATACTCTATATTTAAGGAGAAAAGATTGCACCTGATTTAGCTCATGGGAAGTATAAACTTCACATTTTTAAGCTAATTCTTAATTTCATGTCTCTTCGCATTGTCAAAACAAGGAGGAACTTCATCTGCGAGTCCCTGAGTAAAGGAACACCCCTTAATATCTAATTAAAGGTGTTGAAGGACAGAGAGTCCTTGGATGTAGCTGAAACCACCTACCAGAACCAGAGAGGGAAGAGTCTTTACTGAAAGGTATGTAGAGAAGAACAAGAGGAGAAGATTAAGAGGAAATGAACTAACTGTATAAATTGTTGACAACCTGACAGACAGCATCTGCAATGGATATCATTTGCTTTAACATCAGTCCCAGTACTGTTAGTCCCTGTTGCAGGATATGTCATGAAGAGGATAACCTTTGCTGGCCTGAAAGCTACCAAACAAGATGCCTGGGAAAAACACCGTGATTACATCAATCTCTTGCCTCATCTTTCTGCTACACTGCTTTCCTCCCTCTGCTTGCTATCTAAATGCTGGTAGGAAGCATTGCTGTCCTTCATTATGCAATGTTGTGTTATGGACTTATTTAACGGCTTTGTCTTTTTCTTGAGCAAAATGGCACAGAAATTCTCTCCCAGTTCACCCTTCAGCAAACGAACCGTAACTTGGGACATCACAAGAGACAGCATCTTTTAGCTATGGGAGCTGTGTTTCTTCCACATTCCTTTACTTGTTCTTTCCACATCTGCTTCTTTTTGGGGAGAAATGGACAATTTTGGTGGAAAGCAATGCATACACACACACAAACCCAGATAATCATATTTAAAAAAAAATCTAGAAATATAGCAAGTTGCCCACTTCCACAGAACTCCACAGCACTTGCTGGTGTAAAGCTTGGTCAGGTATGTCTTCACCCAGCTGCAGGAGGCACAGATATACTCTAAGTGCTTCTAGCCTTCACTTTCCCATGAGAAAATTAGTTTGCAGCATGTAACCCCTATGTGTATTTCAGCATTACTCTATGCAATAACTGAAATGTTAGTTGCTATGCAGCATATTTACTAATATTTGTAAGGAGTTCCCTCTTCTTTTTCTTTTCTCTTAGCACAGCAGCAACTGTCCCCCCCAAAAAAGGGGGTTGGTTTTTTTCTATCTTAACACAAATTCTTTTTGCTGGTTAGAATTTCTGAAGTGATCAAACATGACCCTGTTAGCAGAGATCGGGTCCAAGACCCATTGGAAGTCTATGGCTTGTGTGGAAAGATACCTCGTAGGCTTTATCTAGGTCCTGCTGCATTCTGAACACAAAGAAATGAGAATCCTGAATAGTGTTGCATCTTCCTCAACTGCAACAACTCCCAAACCAGCTTGCTGCCCAGCACTTGCAAGACTTCAGTGGGAGCACCTGATTATTTGCTTTCCTCTGAGCCAGTAGCTACTATGGCACTTCTTCAGGCTTCCTGCAAGCTGCTGTTATCCCAGAAAAAAAGAGGCAAGCTGATGTCAGAAAAAAAAAAATGGCATCATGGCATATTGCCACATGCTGCCCTACCCTCCTTGGAACAGGTCTTTACAGACTTAGTTTTGTGTTGTTATGTGAACAACACACTTAATGCCACTATCAGTTGCTTAGAAAAATACTACTCAAATGTAATGTATTTTGAGGATTCTATTTTATTGAAATAGGTTTATTATCTTCATAGCACATTTTTGAAGTCCTTTTAAGAATGAATTACAAGTGTGACCTGACACTTGTAACATGCAGTTTGGTATTCTTTTATCCGTTCTTAGGGTCAGGGTTCTGTGCTTTTAATTTTAGCATGACTTTTTTTTTTTTCCCCCTTGCTATTAAGTGCCTATGTTGCTACTTATTTATATTGTATTACAAAGGCTTTGCTGAATATATGTGCCTGGGATTTGTGGTGACAGGTGGTGAAATTGATTGCCCTTAATTCTTGTAGGAGTTCATTCCCAATGAAACCGGGATTCTTCTGTGACCACCCTCTGACCACCACCTCACACATATATAAGCTCTGAGACACAGCACTACAGGAGAGGCTGTGGGTAGCTGTACCAGCCCAAGGGAAGTCTGAGGGAAGAACCAGGTTTCACCTCTCTGGGGCCCTCCTTTTCCCTGTGGTTGATCGTGAGTGTGTGTTACATTACCCCTTAACAACTTGTGGTAAATTCTTCCCTTCCCTCTCTCTGAGTGTATGGAGACAGGGGAATGTTTCCACATTTCTGCCCACTACTTCATCTCTTTTTGTTCCACATGTTACCAGAATATTTCCCTTCTGAACTCTTCCGTGGGATCTGAAAATGTACTAGGCCTTAATAAAACACATATAAGATCAACAGTATGCTGCCCCTAGATATTTCCATTGTGGAGCCAAGTAAGTGGGGAGGAGAGACTGATGAATGAATCTATGGCCACACATGGGAAAGAGGGAAAAGTGTTTCCAAATGTTCTGTTAAAACCTGTAACATATTTTTTAAAACTCTCACATTTCAGGTCAAAATCCCCTGAGACAGAATTGCTGACCCTCACTATCTTTAACTGTTTGTTTCCATACATGCCACTGCCAAAATGCTGAGTAGACATTTGAGATTTACCTTCAATATGCCATTTTAGCTTACAAGATGCTTACTGTGAATCTAGGAACTTGGTCCTGAAAGAGGAATAGGTGCATTTTCATTGCAAATACTAAGCAAAGCATATGATGCTACCTGCTTAAATGCCACTGAGTTGTTGCAGATGATAGGATATCAGCATGCTTAAGAAAGATAAGCAAAACCGACTTGCAAGTCTATAAAAAACTGTATTCCTTTTAAAAAAAAAAACTTAAAAGAAACAAGATAATTTATGTCTACACTGGCAAGTAGTACCATGCAATAGGAGTGGATCTGTAGATTAAAGCAATTGGTTTTCAGGACCTTGACTCCATGCTAAATATATTCGTAGGTGTTTTAAAATTATTTTAGATTATCTCTTGTCTGGTTCTATACCTCTGACCCCCTCATTTGCAGATGGAACGTATTTCTGATCTAGTTTCACTCAAAAAGAATCCAATTCATGTGCTCTGTGACCAGTCTGTGGTGTAAACCAATGTGTACTAAGTGGGGACAATCAGAAGGTTTGTTTCAAACGTTCAGTCCTGGTCCAAACTAAAATGCTAATGTTCACCCCAGAAGACTTACAATCAGGGTTCTGGAGCAACTCTTTGGGGAGGTAATGTAAAATAAAAATTAAAAAAAAAGCATTATCTGAGAAGGTATCTGTCACTTTTTTTTCCTACTTGCTTGTTTCACCTGGGCCCAGTTCTCTCATAAGCATTCACAAAGCCACTTTGTGTCTCTTTCAAATTCTCTTCCTATATTATCTCTGCTACCAGGGAAAATGCAACCACGAGAACTGCTTATTTTGCTCACCAATAATTGTGACCTTGCACAGTCCCATCTTCCTCTATGCAACTGTCTCATTCTCAAAATCTGAGAGGAAGACAGATCTTCAGGTCAACAACTGACGTCTTCCTATGGAGTCTGTAGAGTGCTGACAGAATCAGGTGCTGACCTGTACCTGTGGTATGCAGATGTAATGATAACACATAACTAATAACGAAGTTGTCCTGACATCAACATTCTACATCTGCGTCACTCTTCCAAAAAAGAAACCAGGTTATTCACACCCTCTTTAACCTCCCATGTGCAATGTTTTTTAAAGTGAGGGATAGCCAAAAATGACTTCTCACAACAGAAATATGTTAGCATGTAGTCTGTACTTGTTTCCCTAAGCTTCAGCAAAAAACATGTCCTTCTTAAGAAAGAGGGCATAGGTGTTATGTTAACAGTCTTCACTGCTCTACTGTTCCCCCAATGTACTTCACAGCAGAGACTAAAGGAAAAAACCAAAACAATAAAGTCAAACATTAGCATTCCGGGCATGTGGCTAGAAACTTGAGCTAGGATTAGCAGTCAGCGGTTCTGATTCCCTAAGTTACTTTGGCCAAGTTGCTTAGGCCCTGTTTAAATTACATTTCTAGCTGTATGGAGAAATAGTTCAAATATGAAAGCCTAGATTTTTCTAAAGCCCCTAGTGTTAGGGATTTCCTCAGTTGATGGATGCTCAGTCTCAGACACCTTTTAAAAAGTCTTTCTGCAGTATCTCAAATCACAAGATGCTTTTAAAATTCAGGTTTTGTTTAATTTGATCCAGTTGCGCTGCCTCTCGGCAAAGCAGCAATTTTGTTAAAACCTTTTTCCTCTAAAAAACCTCTTTGAAGAATATTTTAAATGCATGTCAAATAAGGTCTCAACGCTGTCCCATGATACCGTGAGTCCTTGTACTCATATTTAGCTCAGTTGTCTCCCAGTGAAGTCCCAGGTACATATCCCATTTATACCAGTAACTAAGTAGAAATGTTAAAGCTTTCTTCCCATGCCAGCAAATGAAAGTGGGGTGTTCACCTTCTTTCTCAGTTTCCTCATTTGCAGAAGACAGACAAGTGGCAAGGAGACAATACTACTACCTGGCTGTTCAGGAAACCGAACCCTCCAGACACAGCAGTGAACTAGCAGTAAAGTGCTAACACTATTGACTATTGACAATTGCTAACACTATCAACTAGACTGGGGACCTGATTCAGCCCCCCATTGACCACGTGAACGTTAGCGCTGACACAAGGGCAGGGGCAGAAGAGTGGCTAGCAAGCGGGGAGACGAGGTCTACTCCTTTTAGCATTATTATGGTCTTAGACTGGCTTCAGCTGTGCATAAAAACATATTCTGAAACGTATTACAAAATGACACTAACAGCGTGATGAACTTTGAATGGGCACACAGGGAATATAAGACAGAGTGGTAATTGCAGAACATGTTCAAGTACAGTTCTGACCTGAGAGGGCAGCGATGCTATCTTTCTTTTCTCCTATTTCTGAACATGTGGCTATGCCACTTTATCTGCAGACACCACGGGAAGTAACTAGCATAAACAGCAGCAAAAATTATTTGCTGGATACTCCTAAGACGCTTGGGTACCCACCAGTTTAAGAACTGACTGCAGAAATGTAAATGGGCACCAACCTGGTCTCAGCAGATCTTCTATTTGCCTGTTCCCTTATACAATGTTCCTAACACACAGTAAATCCACAGCTAACCTTGTCCCACCCTCTGCCCCCCAAAGTAAAAAGCTGTACAGCCCTCTGACACACCACCTATCCATTACAGAATCACAGAATCACAGAATGATAGGGGTTGGAAGGGACCCCTGGCGATCATCTAGTCCAAATCCCCTGCCCTAGCAGGGTCACCTACAGCAGGTTGCACAGGACGGCATCCAGGCGGGTTTTGAATGTCTCCAGCGTGGGAGACTCCACAACCTCTCCGGGCAGCCTGTTCCAGTGCTCTGCCACCCTCAAAGGAAAGAAGTTCCTCCTCATGTTAAGATGGAACTTCCTAGATTCAAGTTTGTGCCCGTTACCTCTTGTCCTATCACTGCATACCACTGAAAAAAACTGTTCCTATCACCCTGGCACCCTTCCTTTAAGTATTTGTAAGCATTAATAAGATGCTGAGTCTTCTTTTCTCTAGACTGAAAAGACCTCAGCCTTTCCTCATAAGAGAGATGTTCTAATCCCCTAATCATCTTCGTTGCCCTTTGCTGGACCCTCTCCAGCAGTTCCCTGTCCTTCTTGAACTGGGGAGCACAGAACTGGACGCAATACTCCAGATGTGGCCTCACCAGGGCAGAGTAGAGGGGAAGGATGACCTCCCTCGACCTGCTGGCCACACTCTTCTTGATGCACCCCAGGATGCCAATGGCCGCCTTGGCCATAAGGGCACATTGCTGGCTCATGGTCATCCTGTTGTCCACCCGGACTCCCAGGTCCCTTTCCACAGAGCTGCTCTCCAGGAGGTCAGCCCCCAACCTGTACTGATGCATGGGGTTATTCCTCCCCAGATGCAGTACCCTACATTTGCCCTTGTTGAATTTCATAAGGCTTCTGCATACTCTGTGCAGTACTGTAGTTCTCAGTATTCAAAACACTTGGAAAGCAGACAGCATATAAAATTCAAGATCTCTAGAGCTTCCGAAGACTGCACCTGAGGGTATCCTGACATAATGGCTGAGTAAATCAAACAGAACAAACAAAAATCTTCATTACCACAGAAATTGATCAGTGAGCTGAAACTGCTTGGCACGGTTCCTCAGTGGATTCACCTCTGAGATATCCAGAACCTTGAAGATAATGCCATTATTAATTGTTTCAAGTCTCAAAAGACTAAGAGTGAGGAACAAAAAAAGACACCATATGGCGACCTCAGAGAAGTCTCTGAAAAAAAAAAAGGCCAGGCAGCTCAGGTAGGGAGAGGCATTCCCAAAGATTAGAAGGCAACAGCAGAGATCACTTTCCTTCCCTGAAAACTTCTAGAGGCTTTTGAGCCCTAGAGTGGAAGATGAAGAGGAAATGGATTATAATAAACATCTGCCTTTCACCTTCTTTGGCATGGAAAGCTTAGTCTTCCCTGTGCTTTACAATACTTCAGCACATCGTTGAGAGCAGCAGTTTGCTTTGACTCCATATAACTGAAAACAGCAGCTTCTGGATTACAGTCTCTTCTGGTTCCTGTGACCCAAACACAGGCTTGGAAAAACCACCTTCCTGCTCCCCCATTTTTTCCGAGACCACAAGCAGGGAGGCCAGAGCAGCAGGCAAAGAGGAACTCCACTGAGCCAAATGCTGGAAGCTTCGGATGTCTCCTTCCATTTTATTGAAAATCCCCCTGTTGGCACTCATTTAAGCATTTGTACCTTTAGGAAAATAGATTGTTTGTTGAACAAATTTGCTTGTCTGTTACTTCTGTCAAAAGCCAAAGTATTTTCCGCTGAGCAAAATATTCTCTGCCATGTCTTTTAATATCCTACAGGTCTGAAAACTCCACATATGGGCAATAATCTGTCCAGGCCAGTAGGCTGCAGAACTACAGCAAACTATACAACGAAAGCACATCTGACATCCTCTTGGAAACGTATAGCATGCAAAGCAGCACATGTTGCAGCACTGATTCATAAGATGACCTGTTAAAAGCTACTCACATATTCCCCTGCTCCTCAGTAATTCCACCAGTTCCACTACTCTGTGCAAAATTAATGAAAGTGTACCAAGCCAGTTACATAAATGTTGGTATCTACATCTCAAATAATCTACCTGCCATTCTATATAGAATTATTAAAAAAATGCATAGAAAATGCTAAGCAAGTGCTGCAGAGCACAAAAATAGCCCAGCAAGCCTAGGTGTTGAGGGAATGCTGCCATGTCCATGGCAAGCAACAAAAAAATGTTCAGCATTTTTTTTAGTCTGGGCTTAGTGCAGTATTAATGTTATTTCAGGAGGGGAAGGGGAGGGCTTGTTATATGAGAACAAGCTTAGTTTGTATGTTCCAACATAAACACATTCTACATCAAAGGTAAAACACTGTATGTTCCCGAACACTGAAGGAATGCACAAGACTGCTGTAAGATTCCTCCTCATTTGCAGCATGAAGTTCAATACCATCTACAATGGTTAGCTGAAAGAGTGATAAAACGGTGCTAGTTACCCAAAACATGCAGATCGTGACCACTACAGCACCCCAACAATGGGAACAATCCCACCTAGAAGGTGCAAGAGGGGTCTTTGTCTACAATGCCGGATATAATCCGAGTGGGTCATGCGTTCCCCTAAGTACTGACATTCCTACAAATGTACTTTATCCGCTGCAAAGCGAAAGCTATCATTCGCCCACGGCTATGCACCATACATATGTTGCATATCAGGACAAAAGACAGCCAAGCCTATTTAGAAGTGAACCGCCAGAGACATGCTGTCATTCGACAAGTCCCAAACTGCATGCCACAGAGAGCAAGAAAGTCCAAGACACTGCTACACTGCTACAGCTCAAGGTTTTCTGTGACAGCAAGGTCAGGTGTGATTTATACTGGGATGATAATAATTGCTAGGAAAATACAAAGAAATATTGGATGAGTGTGGGAAAAATAAACATGGTCACATTTCAAGAAATTCTGAATGGATGTTTGCATCAATAAAATGGCAGTGTGCTTTTCTTATCTGCATGTTTGATGAAAATGATGCTTTATTCCAACCAGGCTATTGAGACTATGCAATGATAACAAATATATTAGAGAATAATAAACGTTGAGAATGCTACTTTACTTTTCCAAAGGGCAATTTTGAGTTTTTATGCCGTCCATGGTTTCAGCTGGGATGGAGTTGACTTTCTCGCTGGCAGCTGGTATAGTGCTGTGTTTTGGATTTGGGATGAGAACAGCGTTGATATTGCATTGGTGTTTTTAGTTGTTGCTAAGCAGTCAAGGTCTTTTCTGCTCCTCATACCACCCCACCAGTGAGTGGGCTGGGGGTGCACAAGATGCTGGGAGGGGACGCAGCCGGGACAGCTGACCCCAACTGACTAAAGGGATATTCCATGCCACATGATGTCATGCTGAGTATTTAAAGCCGGAGGAAGAAGGAGGAAGGGGGGACATTTGGAGTGATGGCGCTTGTCTTCCCAAGTAACCGTTACAAGTGACAGAGCCCTGCTTTCCTGGAGATGGCTGAACACCTGCCTGCCCATGGGAAGCAGTGAATAAATTCCTCATTTTGCTTTGCTTGCGTGCACAGCTTTTACTTTACTTATTAAACTGTCTTTATTTCAACCTACGAGTTTTCCTTATTTTTGTAGATCTTCTCCCCATCCCACTGGAGAGGGGGAGAAGTGAGCAAGTGGCTGCTTGGTCCTAGTTGCTGGCTGGGGTTAAACCATGACATGTGCAAACTTGATTTTCTTTAAACAACTTTCTGGTTGAGATGGTCATTCACAGTAATGCCTACACCTACTTGCTGAGTTGTGCTATGAACATCCATCAGCTCTGCATAATGTATAACAGACATAAGCATCAGCAAGCCAGCTAATTCTTTGCAGGGTAATAAACCAGCATATGTCTTCGAGCCGAAAATTAATAAGTGCACATAAATCTTCATAAGTGTATCAGGCGATTTGAAGCATGATGCAGCACATACAATTGAGGATGCAGGACACAGATATTTTTTTTACTGAAATGAAAATGCAGTATTTCATGCTTACGTTTGAAGGAACTACAGCTTAATAAAATAAAGCTTGTGATTCAAGTCACTCTTTTACTTCAAAACTAATTTATCGTATATTCTACACATACTGCAAGTGATGAACAACGGCCTTGGATAATTGCTTTCCTTACAAAGTGTGGGCATCAAAGGATATGTTTTAGATGTGTGGTCACAGATATGACCATGCTGATGAATTGCAAATAACCAACCTAAGAGTTGATGATGTGCCTTCTTTGATAGCTGTATTGTTTATAAATTGTCTTTTCCATTACAATCTCAATGGGAGAAAAGCACTTAATAATTGGATTTTTTTTGTGTGATTTAAATTCAAACAAAATTTGGCTGTGTGCAAGTATAACTGCTAGCAAGAAGAAGATAACTGTGCTGGTCACTTACCAAATATCTTGATATATAAGCATGACAGGTTTTGTTCACCAAAGCTAGTACTAGTCCTGGCAGCCCATTAGAATCCAACGCGATTTGCAAATGCTGAACAGAGCCTGCAAACATTTGTGGAGGGTTGGGGAGCAATTCCTCTCTTCACTTACAGTGCAGCCAAGCCCTCCATGACATCATTGAAGGACAATTTTGTTTATCATTTTCCAAAATTAAATCACATTTCCCCCATCATATTCCAGGTAAGCTGTGGCAAAAAAATTACTGCTGTTTACAGCAAAAGGCACAAAGAGCAGCCTACCCAAATGCTCATACAGCCTTGATCCTTCAAAGGGCCATGTAATCACCCTTCAGTGAGAGCTAACAAAGGTCACTTAAAGCCAGGAAGCCTGACAGAGATTTCCATTATGCAGTATCTGAGGTTTAATTGATCAACGCTCTGTAACAACACACAGACTCTGAAAGGTTCAGTCTTCGCTCTCCAACATTTTAGGAAGACCTCGGCACTTTGCTGGAGTAGGCACATACGTGGCAGCATATACCAAAACAACTAGTAAGCATTGCCAAAGGCAAGCTGGTAAATCATCTTGTATGATCAAGGCTGTGTTAACACACTCACTCGTGCACTCCTATGTACTGGATTATTTCACAGCTTCCAATTAATTTAACAAGACTCCCGTTTGGAATAAGTAAGCCATGCATAACTTTAATTCCAATTTGTGCAGGGTTGAGAGGAAGATTAATATATTTATATAGATATAAATATAAATAAATAAATTAAATATATATATTTAACTTCTTCACCAAAAGACTTCTGTTTTTTCAGCACTCTGGCCAAAAAAGCAACAGTCCATTAAGGAAGGCTGCCTGTTAGAGGAGCTGGCTGCCTACCTCAGCCTTCTTCCCCAGTTCCCATGCTGCAACCTTCAGCTGCTATTACTGCGTGCTGACTCTCCAGCCTCTCCTAGACACAAACATTTTCCATAACTGGATTCCTTGTTTGAAAAACTGAGTCCAGACCGTAGAAGGCTCAGCCCATGAAGAGTGTCTTCACAGAGGGAAATTAAAAAATGCTGGCTCTTATTTGGCTGCATGTTCCCTTCTCTCCTGCCACTATCTCTAGCTGAGCACAGTGAGCTCCACTACGGAGCTAATTTCCTCCCCTTGTGGGACTCAAGGCATATGAGCCTTAGTGATACAGGATTCAGCTCCCTGAGTTTAATGCTGAAGCAAGAATTCATCTGAAGACTCCAAATCACCACATGCTAAGAACACCCATGCAATTTCAAGAAAAAAGTTCCTTTGAATGTTTAGGGAGATTCAGGAGAATCTAACCTGATTCCTAACTGCCTCTATTTCCATTATTCTGCTGTAAAGTGTCAGCAGCTGCCAGAAAGATCTAGCCGGGTTAAGGCTGTGGCAAGCACTGTTCATTCAAGCTCAATAGAAAGCAGTTAAATTAAATGGTCTTGAGGGTAGTAATAGCTGAAACAGAGATGAGCTTTTGAAACAGAAAGGCTGGGCGGGCATGGTGGCAAAGCCACACGTTTGATTTTCCTGTGACAGCTTAAAAGAAGGTGTGTCACTCACCACAGTAGTCAGACAATACCACTGACCCTATTAGACAACAATAGGATTTAAAACTTCTGTAAGACTGACTGATATTACGTGACCGAGGATTCAGTAAGGCAGTTCGGTGTCTTCCATGCCCTAATCACAACTAACAAATAGTTCAAACATGCATTTATTCTATAAAGTTAAGCAACATTCTGTTATTTTCAGCACCATTACCGAAAAATATTAGCTATTCAGCTGTTGCCTCTGTAACCATTTTTACTTACAGATTTCTTCACTTTGAGGGTGGTGAGGCACTGGAACAGGTTGTCCAGAGAAGCTGTGGATGCCCCATCCCTGGAAGTGTTCAAGGCCAGGCTGGATGGGGCTTTGAGCAACCTGGTCTAGTGGGAGGTGTCCCTGCCCACGGCAGGGGGGGTGGAACTAGATGATCTTTAAGGTCCCTTCCAACGTAAAGCATTCTATGATTCTATGATTTCTAGTTGTAAAGTGGGATTAATAGCTGGTTTTAGTATACTTTAGGGTTTATTAGTTAAGACACAATAAATACAGTTCAACTGTCATTCATTGCTGTAAGATTGTATCAAAGGCACACAGGCTGCCTGGTAGCTGCTGGACGGCCGAGAAATCTCTATTTTACTGCCCAAGCCCCAAACCTCCCTCTACTGCGGAGCGCAGCTGAGCGAGACAGGCTGCGGCTGTGAGAGCCTGCGCAGCCCCTGCGCCGGAGGCTGAGCACAGCCCTGCACTGCGCAGCTCTCCCCGCAGCCCACGGCCGGCTGCCCAGCACCTCAGCAGCCCTGCACGGCCGGCTGCGGCACCGCTCCCTCCTGCTCCACCTGGGTTGTCCCACGTCTCCTGAGTGTAGCTGCCTCCGCTTGCTTCCAGGAAGCTGATCTCTTGTCTTCATTCGCGCCGACATCATTTTTTAACTGACGTCAAAGATGTGGGCTGTTCTTCTCTCCTTTAATGGGTGAATTATTGTCATTTCTGATTGGTGGCAAGGGATATCTTGCATTTTGTATTTCGGACGCTTCTGTAGAAAAAAAGTAATTTGTTCTCATTTCCCTCTCACTGACTGCACAATCCCTCCTTTCTGAATGTACCCTGGGTTCTGTTCATGAAAACTAATGAATGATTTAATACTACTACTACTCCTGTTTCCCAGTTTCTACTTCCAATGCGCAATGACTGATGCCCTATTTGGTAAATCTGCCTTAGAGCAGTAGTAACGAGTAGGATGGCTGTAACACAGTAACAGTAACAAGAGGAGGGCCAGAAGAATGGTTCTGTTCTTCACTGACTCCTGAGTGTTTGGCAGGATTTTATTTAACACTGCTTGAATTTTCATTCTATTCCTCTGCAAGGAAGAAGAGTATAAACGATGCTCGTGGGTAACGTTTTGGTACTCTGATCTTCCCCAGCAGTACTGACAGGAGTGCTTCCCAGTTTGGCTTGTGTTATTAATTACCGGGGGAGGGCAGAAGCGCCGGTGCTCTCTGCGGTGACCGTGCCTGTCCCCGACGGCACCGTGGGGCCCGGGGGCACCGTCCAAGCAGAGAAACTGGTTATTAACACCCCCGCGGCGTCCGTGGCTCCGCACGGCTTGTGTAGCGGCCTCTCGGCCCCACTGACGCCCCCCCGCTCTCTACGCTGGGATTGTGGGGCAACGGCAAAATTTCGGTGAGCAGCTCGGGCTCGTCAAACCCGGACGTCTAAAGTGTACCCCGCGCCTGAGCCTCCGCGGTACGAGCTGAGCTCGTACCTCAAATAACACTGCTGTTTGCCTGGCATCGCATTGTAGATCTTAGCATTGCAGGAAATTAAAAATCACACCCAGAGGTACTTGATATTTCCTGGATGAAGGGTCCTTTCTCCTGGGTGCTGCAGATGGCAGGCCTGGCTGGAGCCCCAGGGGGTGGGGGCTCAGTGGCAGGCACCTTCGGGCTCTAGTAGGAGACTCTCTGGGGTGCAAAGAACATGGGAAAAATGGGGTTCCATTTGGTGCTGCACTTAAGTGAATCAATGTGTGAATCAGTGTGTCTGGAAGAGATGTGTCAATGAGCCAGTGGACTGATGTACCATATTAGCAAGCCTGAAGGGAAAAGAAAGAGATGGCTAACCCTTGGGAAAAGATGACCTTGATCCACTGCCCTTTGAAACCATGAAGGCATCTGTTTACTGGAAGAGACAGCTGCCATTTTATGTGGGAGCATTTGAGTCAACATGTGCTAAGAGGACTGCACATGCTGAGCTCTTTGTGCTGCCGTGTTTGGGTGGCTTTCGGCCAGCGTCAGCTCAAAGCCCACTTCCCCCCAGGAAGAACCTGCTGTGATTCTCTTGCCCTTGCCCAGAGGGACGTTTTTCTCTCCCGCTTCCTTGCTGAATGCTCGGCGCCGTTCGTCGTTGCGTCCTGCGCCGCGTCGCGCCTGTGTGCGCGCCCCCCACCCGCCCCCCAAAATGGCGAGCAAGGAAGGTAGGAGGCCCTCTCTTCCCTCTCTCCAGCGGGACGCGTATGCCCGGGGGGGAGTGGGGGAGAGGGGGAGACCGAGGCCATCCGGGCTTCCTCTGCGAGGAGCTTCCGACGGGATGGGGGAGGGGGGCTGTTGTATTTGTCCCCCCGTCGGCCGCCCCTGAAGGCGCTTCGGGGCCCCCCTCTCCTACGCCGCCGCCTCCCTGGGTATAGCGCCCGGCGGGCCCCTGGTTCATCTCCCTCCCTTCCCGCAGTGCTGGAGGACACGGTGGAGGAGCGCGTCATCAGCGAGGAGTACAAGATCTGGAAGAAAAACACCCCCTTCTTGTACGACCTGGTGATGACACATGCTCTGGAGTGGCCCAGCCTCACCGTGCAGTGGTTGCCTGATGTGACCAGGTGAGAGAAGGGAAGAGAGGCCTGGAAGGTGCCAGGGAGGCACAGGGCTCAGCTGCTGGTTTGCTTAGTTTGGAAGGCGGGAGCTGAGGCAGTGTGTAATTGCTTGTTCCATTGCTCTTTTTGTCTCTGCTAACCATGTCTGCGAAGTAATGTGAGGATAAAAACCATGCAAGATGAGAATAATTTGTGTTAGGCTGCTCTTTGTGAGCTTGTAACACTTTTATTTTGCTTACAACTTTAAATACCCTTTGGGTATGCAGAAGCTTTGAGGTAAAAAGTCACAAGTTGATGCTTTACAGAACTCTAGCTTAGCCTAGCAGAAGATGTCATGAGGTGTCAGGAGAGAAATCTTTCTCAATTTATTGATATATGAGACCTAACGCTCTTCTGTAGTTAATTCTGATCAGAGAAATCTATGTACCAAATTAGCTTTTTCTTGAAGACTATTTTTCTGTATGTGCACTACAGATTAATATTCTGTAGGAGCTATAGTGTCTGTCTCCCATTTTATTTAGGTTTTTTTTTAAGTCTGGACTTATTTAAGAGAGTATTGTTCTAAGACTGGGGCTTTGTGTCCTGGTTCTGTCCCTGGCTCACTGTTGACTTCACATATTTTAATTTTTCCATTCTTCCACCTCCCCCTGAAAATTGTGGGCTCATTGGTTAATTTCTTAAATAATTTTGAAGAAGGGGATAGATTCTGTTCATGTGCCAGCTACTATAGGACTTAAATTGTCGCGGTAGCCACTCAGGGCTCCATTGAGGTAGTGGACAAGAACTGGGTCCCTCCTGTTGTTGTAAACTGGATACAGCTAGGTTTTAAAATATCTTATGTGTAAAGTTCATGAAATAATCAGAGGATGGTCTCTTTCTTTAGAATTCCACCTTACATCTGTGATGTTACACCTGGTGGTTAGATGATCACTTAATTTTATATACTAGAATGTTTGGGGAAGATGCTGAGAGATGTGAGCTAACTAGTCATGGCACAGAGAAAATGAAGAGGGGATGTGAGGGTGTGGAGCCCTTATGAGGAACACTTCTGCTTGCCTCGTATTTTGCAGATTGACTTTATATTCAATTTAAAACCTGGTATTTCCAATTATCCAGTGTCAAAATATGTAAGCCATTTAAGGCAAGGACTGTCTCTTTCTATGGCACCTGGCATGATGGGACACCTGTTCGTGATGCAAGTAAGTGTGTGTGCATTGTGTGTTTCTTATTTTGTTTTAGAATTTTCTTTCCCCCTCAAAATGTATGATCATGCCTTGGAAGCGGTATAGTAATACCTGTGGTGGTTTATGATTGCCCAAATAATTCCTGTTTGCTTGGATTCAGACAGCATAATTAGTTTGTTGTTTTCAAGAATGCAGAAGTTGCTTGGCTTTAACTGTTCAAATTTTTCCTTCCAGAGATAAATGGCAGTGTCCATCAAGCCTTTTACTTATTACTAAATGTTGCATTTAACTACCAGAAGAGAAATTTGATTCTAGTTAGCTAGAATTTGTGGAGTGTTTAAAAATGAGCTTCTAAAATAAAATAATAACTGGTAGAAGCTTCTAAGAGAAGTAAATGAAATAGGTTGCCACTTGTCGATATTTGTGTTTTACAGAAAGTAGTATTGATTTTTTTCTAATTCAATACTGTGGAACTGCCAGGGGAATTAAAGACAGAAGTAGGTATTAGTGTCACCTTTAACTACTGTGCAAATTGTAATTGTCCCTTTCAAGCCGTAGTGGCAGTGTTTACTGACTTGTATTGTCACTCTAGTCTTGCTGGTTGTATCTTTGACTTGCTTGTGTCAGAGTCTAGTTCACTTTATTGCACAAGTCTCTTGTGACAAAGAAAGAATTGCTTACATGAGTCTCTCTTCTAGCTCCCTGAAGAAGTTTGGATCTTGAGTGTTATTGATGCTAGCTATCAAACTGCTGGAACCAGGCACATAATTTTATTCCATGCATTTATTACTCTAAACAGGCCAGAAGGAAAGGATTATGCTCTACACTGGCTGGTTTTGGGAACACACACATCTGATGAACAGAACCACCTGGTTGTTGCAAGAGTCCAGATTCCCAACGATGATCAGTTTGATGCTTCACAATATGACAGTGAGAAAGGAGGTGGGCTGTGCATGCATTCTTAGATTATGTTTTAGAAGTAGCATTATTAATAAGTGTTCTGTCTAATGGTATTCTAACTTTCTGTTACTGTCATACTAAAGCTGACATATACTTAGCAATTTACACTAATTCTAGATCATTAATTATGACTAAAAAGAAGAAACTTAAAAGAACTTGGGTAACATTATGATGTACAATCTGTATAACATTTCTACCAACTCTGTCAATTGTGGTGAAAACTGATAAGCGTCTACCTCAAGTAGAGACTAAATCTCTAAATCTCTGAAAGAGTTTGTATCATAGAGGATCCAAAATATCTGAAGTGTTAATGCTGTTGTGTCACGTGGTGCTAGTCTTTCTCATGTTTCATGGTAAGATGCTTACCACTGTTTCTTGGAGTAGGGGAGATGACATGAAATACTGTTTCACCTGTTTAAAATAATTGATATGATAAACTGACCTTTTTCTGATAAATGTAGAGTTTGGTGGCTTCGGATCTGTGACTGGAAAAATTGAGACGGAGATCAAAATTAATCATGAAGGTGAAGTAAACCGTGCTCGTTACATGCCGCAGAATCCCTGCATCATTGCTACAAAAACACCATCTGCTGATGTGTTGGTATTTGATTACACTAAACATCCTTCAAAACCAGGTGGGTCAAACTCCTTGAATTCAAGCAAAATGTCTCTTGTCGTTGAGGGGTAAACTTGTATTTAACTGCAGTTGGGAGTAGAGGTGATGGGCTCTGGAATCCAAATAAGGTCCATATCTCCGGTGACTTTAATTGCCTGGTTATGCATATGAGAATCTTGATAGAAGATCTAAGAGGCTGTTGTATAAAATACAATTATTGCGACAGAAACAAGGGTCTTAGGTGATAGTGGTGCTCTTACGGATTGATGTGCAAGGTGAAACTAAATGAAAATAATTTCCTCTCTTTCAGACCCAAGTGGAGAGTGTAATCCTGACCTTAGATTAAGAGGGCACCAGAAGGAAGGCTATGGGTTATCATGGAACTCAAATTTGAGTGGACATCTTCTCAGTGCATCAGATGATCATGTAAAAACCACATCTTTTCCCCTGTTTAAAAAAAAAAAAAACCAAACCAAAACAACCCCTCCTAATTTATGCTGTAATAAATAATTAGAGAAAAACTAGGTTAGTGTAGCTGTATACTGTTGTGTGGGGAAGCTCTAACATATTGTAATTATAATTCTAAAGGCTGTCAGTTGACTTTAGGCTGTAATCAACAACTAGTTCTTTGTAAAATTCTTGATTAAGAACAGAATGTTTTTATAGTTGTCTGCTGGAAGAAGTTGTTGTACAACAACCCTTTAAACTGGCTTGGGTCTGAGACCGTAAATTAGTAAGACTCTCAAAGGTCAATTAAACTAATAGCTTATAAATTTCTTTGTGGTCTTTAAAAGCATAAATTGCTTTTGTGACCTTATAAATAATCCTTGGTCCTTGAATTAGCAAAAAACTGATTGATAACTCGGCTCACTTCTCACTTATGGCGTATTAAATGTTCCTTTTCAAAACAAAAGAACTGTTTCAGGAGTGTCATCTCTCTGTTTATATGTAGAATGTGATTATGTATTTATTTGAAAGATAATACAGCCAGAGTCCGCGTAACAATAGAACATGACTCTTATTTATAGACTGTGTGCTTATGGGATGTAAGTGCTGGACCAAAAGAAGGCAAAATTGTTGATGCGAAAGCGATCTTTACTGGACACTCTGCAGTAGTAGAAGATGTGGCATGGCATCTGCTCCATGAATCTCTGTTTGGATCTGTGGCGGATGACCAGAAGCTTATGATGTAAGTTGGGGTTAAGCAGTTTCTAGATAGTGTCTGCTGTGAGCTGTCAGTGGACCAGTCCAGAGCACTTGGATAAAAAAATCTGAATTATGGAATGGTCTAATGCAGCTCTCTAGTGCAATCAACTATAGCAGTGCTGCAGAATCACTGAAATCTGCACGTTATTTAATGTGTGCACATGGTTTGAAAATAAGATGTAATGAATATGTATGTCAGCTTTCTGGTGGAAACTGCTCGTGTACAACAGGCACAACACAAGGAAAGGTTATGTAATAAAAACTGTAGCTTCAGACATGGGTTTAATAATAATGTAGTCTCTTAAACTAATACGTAGTGTAGTGAAAAAGAACCTGCTGTGAAAAATCTATGTGTTCACTCTCGCTTTCTCTTCCCTGCCCCCTGCCCTCCCCCAAACCCTTCATTGCAACAGTTGGGACACAAGATCTAACACCACATCCAAGCCAAGTCATTCAGTAGATGCTCATACAGCCGAGGTCAACTGTCTGTCCTTCAATCCTTACAGCGAGTTCATTCTAGCAACTGGTTCTGCTGACAAGGTTTTTACTTGCGTATGCTTTAAATTCATAAGTATTCTAGATGATAATTCTGTAGGCATTATAGTAAAAACAATTTCTTGTTACTTCTCCCAGACGGTGGCTTTATGGGATCTTCGAAACTTAAAATTGAAACTCCACTCTTTTGAGTCACATAAAGATGAAATTTTTCAGGTGGGTAAACTTTTCTCACAAGCTGTAGAAAAAAAGCTAGAAGAGTGCTGACTTGGATGAGAACATGTAGATTTTCACATGGTGACCCACCACGATAAGTCTGTTCAACATTAAATAGTGAATTTTGTTTCAACAAATACAGACAGTACCACATAGTTTCTTTCTGCCTTTCCCCACTTGACTCTGAAGCAAGTAGTCAGCTTAGTGCTAAAAATACACTGGGAGCTCGCAAGTACCTTCAGTACAAGTAGAAGGTTTCTCTAAAATATCCTGCTGTAGAGAGGACTTGGGTTCAAATCTAATATTGTGAGCTCTGCCTATTTGGTGGGTGCAAGTAACAGTGAATTTTAGACAATTAAATTTCATTATATGGTAAATCTGTAATAGTGAAATAATGTTGGCTGTTCAATTTGAGAAATCTTAAGACTTTAAAGTGCTCTGTTTGAGCTGTAGGATATCCTTTGCGCTGGAAGAAACAGATGTTTTGAGTATAGTTGTTGAAAATTAGTGGCCAGGTGCTGGTGATGGGTATTCAGGATATGTAGAAATCGGTAACTGCTCCAGTCAAGTTGTTTTCTTTCAATAGGTTCACTGGTCTCCTCATAACGAAACAATTCTTGCTTCAAGTGGTACTGATCGTCGGCTTAATGTATGGGATTTGAGGTGAAAAACATTTCCTTTCTTTTAGTATATATGAACAGATAGTTTAAAAAAAAAAAAAAAAAAAAAAAGGCTGCAGACCTGCTTTATTTGGTAGACTGCAGTTGTGCTGTTCTATAGCCTTTCTTGCTCGCTTAACTCAGACCTGGTTCTTCTGGGTGTACAACAGAAGCAGCGCAGTGCTCCTAATGTTACTCCTCTATAAGGGTTTCTTGCTAATAGAGTTATTTTCTGTCTTCTTTAGTAGTGATTTCTGCCTCCATGTGCTGCACAAGTTAGATTCCATTTCAGGAATGATAACGCCAAACAGTTGATGTTTTATACCTGAGGCTTATAGTTACTTGACAGTGAGGAAAACCAATAGCAAAAGTAAATACTGTAAACAAAGGCTAGGAACTGTTAAGCTGATGCAATTTTCATGATTAATAAAAAGTGCAAACTACTTTCTTACAGTAAAATTGGAGAAGAGCAGTCTGCAGAGGACGCAGAAGATGGGCCTCCTGAGTTGCTGGTACGCTTTTGTTCAGGTTTCAGTGTGCAGACATGTTACATGGCAGTATGATGCCTTATGGCTGTACTACTAAAACTGCAGCAGTTCTTAAATCTTTTCACATCCCCGGTTTTCAGTCCATTGCGTTAGTAGGCTTCCTCTTCCATTGGCAGTAGGCTTCCTCTTTTCAGTTCTGAAGGCACTGATTTTTTTCAAAGCTGTTCTGGGCATGATTTGCACATCTGTATTGTGAAAAGTATTTACAGTTCGGCCGTGTGCTTGTCTGTACTGTTCTATAACTAAATGCATGTAAAGCCAAGGCCTCACATTGTTTATCTTGCATTAGACTAGTTAGGTCCCATATAACTAACCTTACTGATGCAGAAAGTACAAAGGCTTATGTTTTGTTTTGCTTCCTTAGGAAGCAAACAAGTAAAAATGCTTATAGTTTGGTTTCTCCATTTCCTGTGTAACTGTGTAAGTGCTCATATAACTAGATGAAGTAATGGATATAAAAGACTGCTGGATTTCACAGGCCAACGTTGTGTGAAGTAGCACAATTTTGAGGATGTCAGTCGGTTGTTGCTAAAATAAGATGAACTGTTGGCTTAAATGCTGTCTCAGCAATTGCATCCATGTCCATAAGCGATGAGTGGAATGTGCTGTTCCACACACGCCTTCTTTACGGCTGTATTGTGAATCTCTAGTAGCAAGTTTTTCTTCTTTGTGTAGTCATCAGCATGATGAATTTAACTTCTGAATCCCAGGTTTTAACAGATTTTTCTCTAGAGGTGAAGTGGCTTACTGAAGCTTGTGGGGTTTTTTAACAGTTTATTCATGGAGGACACACTGCCAAAATTTCAGACTTCAGTTGGAATCCTAATGAGCCTTGGGTAATCTGTTCAGTATCAGAGGACAACATAATGCAGATATGGCAAATGGTGAGTGTCACGACAGCTCTTGAGTTACTGTGAAGCTTGTTGCATAAATGAAACTGAAATGGCTTGTTCTTCTTAGGGCAGCTTCTGAGGACAGCTTAGCCTGTTGCCTGTACTTCTTACACTGTTAGATTGGAGAGTAGGGCTTTCAAAAGAAAACAAAGACTAAACCAACCTGAATAGATGTAACTGCTAGCTATTTCTTGACTCCAAGTCTTAGGTACAAGTTAATAGTAAGAATAAATGTGGCAGTTGCAAACTTCCATCGAATACTAGCCAAGACTTACTGGTTTTTACTTCCCCCCCCAGCTCACTGTGAAGCAAGTTGCCTTTTAACTCTCCAGTTAGTTCATATTATGTTACATTACAGGAATTTGATCAGTTATCTTATAAATGTGGAATAAAATCACTTGGGAATAACAAGTTAAAAATGTAACAGGCTTAAATGTCTCTCACAAGGCAGGCTTTCATTTTTTTAATACCTGTTCTTTAACTTGTTTTGTGTGTTCAGACTGAGGTTGAGATAGGTCCAAATAAAATGTTCATGGTAAGGAATTAAATGGCCAAGGCTTTGCTGAAACAAAACAAACTGAGAAGACACTGCCACTGTATGCATATGCCTAAATTTGGCTGCCTTTTAAGAAAAGGCGGGGAGAGGGTCCTTTTGAGGAGGGGATAATATCTGAGCCTTCTTGGTATCATGTTTTTTCTGTATAAAGTGTAGAAGATTGTTTAAAAGCAATTGTGTCTACCACTTGTAATATTTTGTGTCTTTAGGCAGAAAACATATACAATGATGAAGAACCAGATATAGCGGCAGCCGAACTGGAGGGTCAAGGAACATAACTTTTCTTCCTTAAGGGAAACACGGGGTGTGACATAGTAATGTAATTTGACTACTGTGTACATTTAAGGGGGAGGAGGGGTGGAAAAAAAACCCTGAAACAAACCCCAAACCAACCAAACAAAAAAAAACCAAACCCAAAACTAAGCACTGGGCAGAAGTGTTACGTCACAAAACAAGAATATCCTTAATTTGACAGGAAGAGCATGTATATTCAACTTATCATGGGATACCCTTGGTTATCTGGGCACTTTGAGCTATTGTATACTGTACAGCAATTAGCTTTTAGGAAAAATAAGAATGACTTAATACGTATGTCTATATTTTTTAAACAAACTTAGTGGGTTCCTGTAAATAAAACAGTCAAATCCTCACTTTTCTCACACTGAAAATGTGGAAAAAAAAAAAAAAAAAAAAAAAAAAAAGGAAAACCAAAAAAGCACCAAAGTTTTTATTATTATGTAAAAAGAGCTTTTCACTTTTACACAGCACTTTTGGATTGGCTTTGCATAAATAAAATTTATTAAATAAAATGTTTGGTGTGTTTTATTATTGTCCGTTGACATAAGGTGAATGCCTTCTTGCCTGAACATAATTTAATTTCTGCATGGTAATAAAGATGTGTAGTTTTTAGTCCTCAAGCCAGGACAGTAACTTACTCCACAATTAAAGGTCTGGGGACATGAGAGTTGTCTTAATGCAAAAAAAATTGGAATAGACAACTTGGATCCTTCACAAACAGAATGAGGTTTGGGGAACACATGGGGATGACCAGTAAGATTCCTGTACAGTTCCAGTATAAATCTTGAGCAGACTCAAGTAACTGCTGAGTTTGGTTTTGGATGTGGTTTTGTGTGTGTGTTTTGTTCTTTTTTTTTTTTTTTTTTTTTAGGGTGGTGATGGAAGCACTGTCCTTTAACCTTTTCTGGTCTTAGGTACCAAGATGGCAGTGTGGTCTCAGTGAATTGGTATGACCTGTGTTTAGTTAGAGCCCTCCTGTAGCTTTTTTTTAATAAACTAGTGTGAGGCAATCAGGCAGGTGTCTAAAATGCATTAATATCTGAACAAATATAAGACAAACACACAGTTTGCTTCTAAACCTCTGGTTGACTGAAAAAGCTGGAGAATTTGGGCCATGTAGAGGTAAAATATCGCCATATTTATCACGGTTCTATAGACAAGTTATGGATCACCTTGGGAGATGTCAGTCAGACAAATCTAAGTTGGCGTGTAACGAGTTTAAATGAAACTTTTTAGTTACTTAAGACAGGCCTCAATTAAATGAATTGTTGGCTGTCCTTATCTTTCTGCTCAAACTGAAAAAAATAGAAGACTTTGGTCAGTGGTACTGAAAGTGTGCTTTTTTTGTGAGGTTGAAAATATTACCTCCCTTGATGAGTAACTTGCTCTTGTCTTTACTTGACTTTAACAAGTTGGTAGGTCGCTGGGCTCAAGCTGTGTATCTTAAGCTACCTGTACTGGGTATGGCTGGCATGGAGTTTGCTTCCATCCAAGAAGAGGATATGGTGCTGTGTTTTGGATTTATGGCTGGAAGGGTGTTGATAATGCACCTGTGTTTTGGCTATTGCTGAGCAGTGCTTGCACACCACGTCAGCTGGGGGTGGGCAAAAGGTGGGGAGGGGACACAGCCAGGACAGCTGACCCAAATTAGCCAAAGGGGAATATTCCTTACCATGTCATGCTCCACAATAAAAAATGAGACAGAGGAAGAAGAAGGGAGCCTTCCATGGTGGCTGTTGCTTGGAGGCTGGCAGGGCATTGTCTGCTGCTGGGAAGTAGCAATGGATTCCCTTCCTTCCCCCATTAAACTGTGTTTTGTATCTATCCCTGAGATTTTTTTCTTCCTATTCTCTCCCCTGTCCTGCTGGGGTGGGGTGGGTGCGAGTGAGGAGCTGCATGAGTGCTTAGCTGCTGGCCAGGGTCAACCCACCACTCTTCCATTCACTATGGAAAGCTTCTATTTGAGGTAAATACTTCAGTTTTTTAGGAGTGAGAGTTGAATGAGTAAGAGCTTTGATTTAGCTCCTTTTAGTGCTCTGAATGAGAATTTGGTAGGCTGGATGCTCCCTAGGTCTAGTATGCTGGGCTGCATCAAAAGAAGCGTGGCCAGCAGGTCAAGGAAGGCAATTTCTGCCCATCTACTCTGCTGTGGTGAGACCCCACCTGGAGTACTGCATCCAGCTCTGGAGCCCTGAGCACAGGAAAGACATGGACCTGTTTGAGCGAGTCCAGAGGAGGGCCACAAAAATGACCAGAGGGCTGGAGCACCTCTCCTATAAGGACAGGCTGAGAGAGCTGGGATTGTTCAGCCTGGAGAAGAGAAGGCTCTGAGGAGACCTTATAGCAGTCTTCCAGTACTTAAAGGGCACCTCCAGGAAAGATGAGGATAAACTTTTTAGCAGGGCCTGTTGTGATAGGACAAGGGGCAATGGCTTTAAACTGAAAGAAGGCAGATTTAGAGTAGGTATAAAAAGAAATTTTCTACGCTGACGGTGGTGAAACACTGGCACAGGTTGCCCAGAGAGGTGGTGGATGCCCAATCCCTGGAAACATTCCAGGTCAGGTTGGATGGGGCTCTGAGCAGCCTGATCTAGTTGAAGGTGTCCCTGCTCATTGGACTAGATGACCTTTAAAGGTCCCTTCCAATCCAAACAATTCTATGATTCTAGTAGACCAGTGGAATGTGACGTCCCATTCTTAAAAGTAGTGATACTTGGGAGTGAGGTGGGAATGAACAAAGGGTTCCCTTTGTTCATTCCCAAGGTTTTGACAAGGGAGGTAATTCACTTTCATGAGACTGGTACCATGTACTAGTACTGTAGTGCTGATCAACGTTCAGCCAAAGCCAGCCCCTTCCAGGACAGAGGTGGCAGTTGGTAGCTGGAACTTGACTCTAGACGTCTGTGGTTTGGCATTTTGTTCCTAAAGAAGGTGCTCACCTGTGTGTCACTGAGAGAACCAACTTCCTTCCAGCATGCACCCTCTGGTCATTGTCTGCAGCAGATTATCCCTGTGCTGGCGCTGTGAGGGAACAGCAGTGAAGCCGTAGAGCAAAGATACTGCTAAATTTCCTGTTTGAGTAATAATGGTCATTCAGCCAAGAGTCAACATCTGTTGACAAGGTCTTGGTACGTGTAAGCAGGCCAGCAGCTTTCCTTGCCGCACAGGAAGGCCCCTGCAGTGATATCTAAAGGGAACTCTGGCTGCTCTGGATGCCGATTTAATTTGCAAGTGGCAGCAAATGATAAGTATTAAACGTATTGAACTCAGGGATGGTTTTTGGTCAGGTCCTACTTCCTTTTGACGTTCCTTCTGACATAGGCGGCTTTTGAAAAATAGGAAATGAAGAGGTCAATGGCCGGACTGATTGATTGTTACTGGGAAAAACAAAAGTGCTTCCCAGAGGGTGCGATGGCGGCTCCTCCTGGCACTGATGCAGCTGTGGGCTGTCAGACCAGCCCTGCCAGTGCTCCTCAACGCTTACTTCAAGGAGACCCACTGGCTGCTTTGCACCAGCGTGTGGGGTGCGATTCACTCCTACAGTGAGTCATTCCAGCTTCGAGTGTCTGTTACGGCTGGGCTGTTAATGTTGAAGTTTTCTTGCCGCCTCACTAACGAGATGACAGAGGGGGAAGGAGGGGGTGAACTGCTCATTGCAGCTCTTTTTGGGTTGCTCTTCTTATGCTTATGTTTGTAATTCCTGGCCTGCCGTTAGCCAGGACACCCCGTGTTGTAGGCACTGGGTCATCACGCGTAGATGTGTCTCCTTCCACACCTTTTTTCAGACTGGTTCCTAGAAAAGTGATGCAGGGAGGTGTAAAAGCACTTGAACGTTCCTGTGGAAGGCAGAGATGCTGCCAGTGGTCAGCAGGCAGGGGGCAGCCGGAGATACCCTGTGCTAAACAGCGTGAAAGCTGCTGAAGGACAGCTAGGCCTTTACCCAATTAACCATGCTTCGGTCTTGCTGGTGTACGTGGGGGTAAAAAACACTAAAATGCCAAATCCAGGCAAAGGAGGTGAACGCGTTCTCTAAGCGTGGTTTTGGTCTGACTCACAGATCGGCAGCGGGGGGATCTGCCGCTGGAGCCATCTGGCCTGAGACAGCCGATGCAGCTGCTGGGCTAGCAGCTTCTGTCCCCGGCTGTCCAGCTTGCTCACCGGCTCCAGAAATGTCTCAGGCCCCCTCAGGAAGCTGGAAAGTGATGACCTGGTGTTAGAGGCTCTCATGATAGACTGTCCCCGTCACTCTTACTTCAGATTCTCTGAATTCATTCCTGTTGGACACAGGGTCTCCTCCTGCAGGATGCACAACGCCTGCTGAAACACCACCATGTCTGGCAGGACTCAGACAGATTGCCACTTGGTCACTCAAAAAAGCCTTAAAGCCATTTTGTTTTTTTAATGGCCTTGTTTTGCATCCTGGTTAACTGGATAAAGGTAAATTAATGCAAAAGCATACCTGTCTCATTGATTAGTGGCATACTGTCAAGAGAAGTTTTAGTGCTGATATACAATGCTGTTGTACAGACCCATCTATCTTTTAAAATACAAATAAATGGTTGTTGGTGCCCCTGATTTCTTTTGCTGAAATGCCAAGAACTCCAAGTTGGAGCTCTGTGAGTCTGTGGATATCTTCAATGTCCCTCAAAGGACTCAGCACCCACGCTCATACAGCTGAAAGGCAGCAGGTATTATGGAACAACAGAAGAGCATAATTTCATTATCTTTAATACACTTGTAGTTCAAAGTGCTCCAGTAAATACAACCTCTGTGCTGACTTCTTTTCCCCGAGTCTGAATTGTCTTTCACGGTGTATGTGTCCACACATACTTTCCTTCAGTAGTAGCAACCTTGCACAAGCCTTACGTCAATAAGCTTGTGCCCACAGCCAGGTCCCGGGGCCAGTATTTAATTTAAGACTTAGCCTACATCTTGCAGACTTAAACATCTTCATTACTGAGTGAGAATGTGCTGCTGTGGGACCATTATGGTTTTTAATTCACAAGTCCTGTACATTTTTTTATTGCCTGAGTGGAATGTTTGTGAACCATTGGAAGGCCGTCATTTTTAAGCCTCTTCATCTATCGGAGTTCCTTAATATTTTGATTTTAAAAACTGGTGCCCTCCATAGTAGGTAGATAATGCTTATGTACTGCAGTTAGTAGTAAAAATAATGGAATTTGAAGTTAAAAAAAAAAAAAAAGCCATAAAATAGTCAACCTGAACAATGGCTACACCAAGATATTTATTTATTGCATTAAACAATAGTTACTTTAGGTGTACTTACGGAGCATACTTAATTCAGTAAGTTACTCCTGCAGGTTGGTACCTGCTGAGGGGGAGGAAAAAAACAGAGCTTTCCATCCACTGGCCTTTATTTTAGAGGGAACTGTGTACAGAGTATTGAGACCTGCCTTGTCTGTGTTATTTCCAGAAGCACAGGCCTAACAAAAACTACAGAAGGTAATTTAAAATGAAAAATTGCCATTTTAGGGCAAATTCCTTGTTTGTTCTCAACACCTACATGTTTGATGCATTTTTTCAGCGTAAAGGGTATCTTCTGTCGCTAAGGTTTTCAGTCTGTACCAATGAAATCTAAATTCTTTCATCTTCATTCTGAAATAAAACATGAATGGCAGTGGAACTATAAACTACACTGAAAAACCTGCTATTTTATTGCAACAGACCTGTGTTTCCAGGAGTTGAATGACAAAATCTCCAGCCGTGCCACCTCATCAGGCCACCAGAGCGCTTCAGAAGCGTGGCGGGTAGCTAGAGAGCAGCACTCACACGCTTCCAACACCGCCTCGTAGCAGTGGTTCATTACTGATAAGGCCAATGCACATTACTGGTGACCATCACAAATTTTTGTTTCCGCTGTTTTCTTCTCTAAGAACATGATGGGTTGTCTCACCAGCTCCTCTGAGTGTAAACTTGAACAACAGAAATATCTCTGAGGAGGTGGAAGTGGTTAAGGGTAATTGATACCGAAGTATTTTGGAACACTGATACTGATACAACAGCAAAACTCCAAGTGTGTAACTTTCCTGCATTTTACTTCAATGAGACAAGAAGCACTCTCAGGGTTTTTCCTTTACTATGTATGAAGAACTGCATTTTCTTTACTTGCACTGCTTTTATTGTTGCATGCAAGACCCTTAAAGATATCAACTGTTGGATGCTAGACAATTTTTGGCATTTTTTTATGCCCTTATGCATACTATACTTTCCTATAGTACGGCAGTTGCACTGGATGATCTTTGTAGGTCCCTTCCAACTGAAATATTCTGTTATTGGTGTGTGTGCTGGACATTCTCACTTCAGCACCGCAATAGCTGACCAAAGCGCGCTCGTTAGCTGTGTCAACTCCCCACACAGAATGAGAAGTACTTCGTCAACACCCACTTTGACTTTTTGCTTTCCAGTCACTAGAATGTCCAATGCCATCGATTCTCTTCATTCTTTCAAAGTCAGCTTCTTGTCCTGTGAGCTGGTACTTCAGAGAAATGACACTCACACCCAAAGCTTCCCCCAGTCCTGGCGTGGCCAAACCTGCATAACAAATGGTAACCTGATTGACTGAAACATCAAAATGTGTTTGGGAGTTGTGTAACTACTATTCCCCTTGAAAAGGCAATGATTTTCTGATTTAAACATCAAGCCTGCATAAGAACTGTATCCTGGAAAAAAGGGGTAGGAGAAGATTCAGGAACCTTCTGGTAGGAAATAGCAGAAGTGCAGTCAAAGCCAGCAAAAGCTTTGATGAACAGGATTTATAAAAATAGGCAGTCTGACCAAGATCAAATGGTTTTATACGAATACCAGTGGTGGGGAAAAACCACCCAAAGAGCCCCAACCCCGACAAATTACCTGGATTAAATACCAGTAACGTATCTTGGACTTGGCAGAACTGAGGTTGTTATTTTGACTATTAAGACCAGGACATAGAGTTGGTTATCAGTATGCAATATCTATCACGTGGCTGTGGTTAGAACAAGGTTAAAAATGACGGACTTGAATTCATTTCCTCAGCTTGAGCAAATATCACAAGATGTCACAGGGCATTTAGCTTTTTAGATGCTGCAAGTGATTGCTTTCTTGAAGTAGAGCTTTAGGAGCGGTATTCTTGGCATAGTCTTGAATTATGCATGATTATGCCTGCTTCAAGGCTCAACTGTGGCAGCCCATAAGGTCGGCAAATCCCAGATCCTCGTTTGAGCTGGAAATCCAAAATAACATGCAACCTCAAAGCTGGAAGGTAACAAATGGTTTTAAAGGAACTTAAAATGAAGTCTTTGCAAGCAGCACAATATTCTTAAATTACTTACAGGTAAATTACTTAGATGGGTGCCAGAGTCAGCAAGACCAATAAAAGCTAGCCTAGTTAGATGAGGCTGAGTGAGGCTGTTCGAAGAAAATGCATCCTTTGTTCAAGACGTCATGTCTTAACAGGACGAAAAAGATGGATAATGGGAAATTTAAATGTAAAAAAAAAACCAACCAAACATTCAGAAAGGAGCAAAAAAAGGTACCTGTGAGCAGTAATTTACTAAAGGCCTAAAAGCAAGTACACCTTTTTCAAGTACATCAAACACACTTGCTGTCAGCCAGGGAGATGAAGCCCTAGCAACGATGGACTGAAGGGCTCAGAATGCAGCTGGTGAAAGAGGTTCTCACATCAGAGCTACTCTTCACAAGAAAAGGGTTAAGTACAGCCTCAAATGTGTACGTACACGTGTGCATACACACAAACATTAACAGAAGAGACAGCACCTAACAACAAAAACAACCCTTTTAAAAATGGCAAAATTCCTCAGCTATTAACTGTGATGTATAACCAAATTTCTCTGAAAAAGCTTTCAAATCTGACCAGTTTTTGTACAGAATTTGGGAAGACTGGGCAGATCCATGGAACCGCTATCAGTAGATTTGGCTTCTGTACCAGTGTGCACCATAAGAAAGGATAGAAACAGTAGAGATGCTTATATAACACATTGTGCTTTCCAAACACACTGAGGAACAGGGAGTTATTGGAAGTGGTCAGCACGGATTTATCAAGGGTAAATCACGCTTGACCAATTTGATGGCCTTCTACAATGATGTAACTGGTTGGCTGGATGAAGGGAGAGCTGTAGATGTCATCTACCTTGACTTCAGCAAGGCTTGGCTAGATGAGGAGACAGTGTGGTGGATTGAGAGCTGGCTGTGTGACAGGACTCAGAGGGTTGTGATCAGTGGCATGAAGTCTAGTTGGAGGCCTGTAACCAGTGGTGTCCCCCAGGGGTCGATACTTGGTCCAATTTTGTTTAATATATTCATTAATGACCTGGATGACGGGACAGAGTGTATCCTCAGCAAGTTTGCTGATGATACCAAACTGGGAGGGGTGGCTGACTCTCCAGAGGGCCGCGCTGCCATCCAGCGGGACCTGGACAGGCTGGAGAGCTGGGCAGATAGGAACCTAATGAGGTTCAACATAAGCAAGTGCAGGGTCCTGCATCTGGGGAGGAAGAATGCTAGGCACCAGTATAGGTTAGGGGTGGACCTGCTGGGAAGTAGCTCTGAGGAGAAGGATTTGGGGGTCCTGGTAGATAGTAAATTGTCCATGAGCCAGCAGTGTGCCCTTGTCACCAAAAAGGCCAATGGAATCCTGGGCTGCATAGGGAAGAGTGTGTCCAGTAGGTCGAGGGAGGTCATTCTCCCCCTCTACTCGGAACTGGTGAGGCCACAACTGGAATAGTGTGTCCAGTTTTAGGCTCCCCAGTTCAAGAGGGACAGGGAACTGCTGGAGAGAGTCCAGCGAAGGGCAACCAAGATGATTGAGGGATTGGAGCATCTCCCTTATGAAGAAAGGCTGAGAGAGCTGGGACTCTTTAGCCTGGAGAAAAGAAGGCTGAGGGGAGACCTTATTACTACTTACAAATATCTAAAGGGTGGGTTGAAGGAGGATGGAGCCACACTCTTCTCGGTGGTTCCCAGTGACAGGACAAGGGACAATGGGCACAAGTTGGAACATAGAAAGTTCCATTCCAACACACGGAGAAACTTCTTTACAGTTCGGGTGACAGAGCACTGGCACAGGCTGCCCAGGGAGGTTGTGGAGTCCCCTTCTCTGGAGATTTTCAAAACCCGCCTGGATGCAGTCCTGAGTAATGTGCTCTGGGCAATCCTGCTTTAGCAGGGGAGTTGGACTAGATGACCTCTAGAGGTCCCTTCCAACTCTGAAAATTCCGTGATTCTGTGATATAGAGGCAGAGGCAGCACCTTTTGTGGAGACAAGTCTCAGATGTGAGACAATACTTTAAAAGAGCAAACAAGTACAGCAAGGATGGCAACTGAGACTGGGAAACGCACTTGGATTTCCAAAATACCTGGCACAGCTCTCTAAAAGGCTCAGGGGTAGAGCCTACATTGTTCAGCTTTTATGAAATGGGTATCTTCTAACAAGTGAACAATTTTAATTTTTTTTCCAACAAAAAAAATAATGAATTCTATCTTCAAAGAGTCACAGAGGACATCATAGTATATTGTTGTAAAAAAAAAATTTATGTGCCACCTGGAAAAAAGTATATATAAAGGAAAACTGAACTCAAAACCAGTTCTCATAGGTTTAGGGAAGATGCCAAATGTTAGGGAATACGCCAGAAAAGGCAAACAGAACACTCAGCATCATTAGGAAACTGGGAGAGACTTGTACATCAGTAACAAATGACCCTACATCGTATAACAGAGAGGGGAGCACTCGAAGTTACTAGACAACCTGATTTTTAAGAGAAAAAACCCCACAATTTTTACACTGCACACAAATCAACGATGGTGGATAAATTTTTGGCGACAGAAGGCACAAGCGGAATTCAAAGCAGGCAGCCACAGGTTCAGCCAGAGCTTCCGCTCTCTGTGGTCCCACGTGCCCCCCACCTTACGATGCCCCCCACCTGCAGCCTGTTGGGCGAGCGTAGCAGGTACAGCACTTTTCTTACCGTACACGGCCTGCATGGCTTGTACTGGCCACCACCAGTGACACGCAAGTCATCGCCACGACCCTGTAATACCACCCTTCTTAGGGCATTTCACTTGAACAATACACTTGAACTCAAATTTCACATCTTTTAATTTTCGTTCTTGAGTTTTCAAACAGATACAATGAGCTCTGTAGATCCAGTCAGAAGACACGAACAGGATGTTAAAGAAAAACTCAGAGGCCAATATATTAAGCATACTTATTTACTTAATCTATACAGAATCGAGTAGATAAAATTTCAGATTCACATTAGTGAAAAATCTCTACAAAATGTTTTTGAAAAGCAAAACAAAAACTGCCTGTTCATTTATAATTTCTCGTCATGAAAGCAGACATGGGTTGTAAAAATAAAGCAGTGTGTTTAGCACAAACTAGATTTCTGCATCACTTTTTTCACAGTTATTTCCATCTACAGTCCAAAGAGGTAGATTTTCTTCAACACCTGAGAATTGAACTGTAACGTAACCAGGTGTAATGAAAGGAAGGACAAAACATTAGAGATACAGCCCTAACTTACTTGTGTACGTGTACACATATTTGGGTCTTGCATCACATACAATTTAGCTTTTTGCAGCTTAATCATGGTGAAACTGTCAATCAGGCCCCAGAGTTTTGAGAATTAGACATACTTATTTCAGGCTACATCAGTTTACAGCCCAGGTTAAACAGTTTATGGTAGTGGGAGAAAGGTATTAATACAAGTTTACTTAAAAACCCTACTGGAGCCAATTTGGCTGCAGACTGGCAGTGCAGGAGCCTGCTGTATGGCAGATCAGTTAGAATAAGGAGCTTATCCCTTATATAAATTTGTATTTTTTTTAAAGAACGCTCTTTAAGCAATGCATGGAACTGTATTGACTGGTTTCAGGAAGCAAAGTACAGCTCACCTTGGCCAGATAAATTGATATGATATGGGTATGTTAAGGGTAGGAAAGAGAAAAAGATATCCCCGTTTTAAAAGCCTTTCACTTGGGCCATTCTGCTCCATTTACATATTATGTCAGTAGCAAATATATTTATATTGCTGTTCTACACATCTGTCACGTCTCTAAAAGCCCTTTAAAATATTCCTGCAGCAGGGTCCAAAAAGTCGCTCTTGCCTCCATATAGAACAAGCACTATAGAAAGAATTGTTAAAGATACAAATGTCCAAATAATAAATTGTAAAAATAGAAAACGGCACGTCCTACCTTGCCAAGGGTATGATGCATCAGGTACATCATTTTTCACTTTTCCTCAGGAAAATTACTTCGTGCTTAGTCTTAGCCGAAAACCAGTTCTTGCAACAACTCTTTTTAAACAGCTTGATTCTACAAAGCAAGTCCTTTGAAAAGCAAGTCTGAAATACTTCTTTCCAGTATTTTTTTTATGCCATATGGTTAGCATGTTTAACATTTCAAAGCTCTGAGTCTAACCTGACTGACTACTCATTGCTACCTTCTTTTCATTCCTGTATTGTGCTTGGGCCACGAACACAAGACCCGTGCAAATCTAGGAGAAAGATGGCCAGCTTCCCCTGTGCTCCACCATTCCAGAAATGTCAGTTTTGCACAGTTCCTCTCAGTGGTATGAGCTAAAACACATTTATCAGGCCTTACTTAACCTTACTCTCTTTCAGAGACAGCTACATTATTTCAATGTACATCACTACAGGAAAAGGATCAGGAGCTCAGTGCAGCCTGAACATTCAAGTAATTTAGCCACTAAACTGTCAAGGGCAATGAGGGTGGGAAGCTCATTGAGAGATGTGCTCGATTCAGAAATCCCCTCCCAAGTAAGTGCAAAGAACTTTAAGTACCAGAAAAGGCTACACATGTTTGTATTTCTTAAAATGAGAGCAATCAAAACTAGAAAGTAAGTACATGGGAACTGAAGTTAAGGGTAACTTGTAGTTACTTCACACATTGTCTTGCCAAAAAATAAATGTTGGTCCTAGTTTCTCTCAGGAAAAGAAGTCAAAATGCTGATATCAATTTTTCTAGGAAGAGACTATGTGGTTTACGGTTAAGAAGGGAGCTTTGCTTGTGGTATGTCACTGTAAGAATCTGAAGTACCATCTTTACCAGATAACCTAACTGGGAAGGCACTCTGCCAACTGGTACAGCTTCAAGGCTGAATGTGCAAGAAATTCCACGTTGTACTTCAGAAGTATTTCAATCTACATGTTCAATTATAACCACTATATGCTTAACTAACGCTTAAATACAATGCATACAAGGCTATTAGAGAAAGCCCGTATGCCACACACTCGCGTCTTCCACACCTACAGCAGTAAATGTCTATTTTCCAGCCCTTCAGATAATCCAGAGATTTGTCTAGACAGTAATGGATTTCTCCAGTCAGTATAACCATGTGATGGACACACTGCAGCTGAGAGGGAAGAACGTGACCAACACCTGTGCAATCTGCAACACAACTGCAAAATTCCACTCGGTAACGTTGCTGCACATTTTCTCACACATTTATATTTAACATGTTCACAGGTAGGGCAAATAGTCCAAACTAACCTTTACAACACAACCCTGAGAAGTCTGCAAAAAGCTGTACACCCTGTTTCACCAGCTGCAAATTAATGGATTTCAAAGCTGTTTTTTTCATACCACAAAGTACATAAAACCCTTTAAACATATCTTTTACTATATTCTGGACCTTTACTTTTGCATTCATGTATACGAAAACAGACTAGAGGGGAAAGCTGACTTTTACTGGCCATTAGACATCCTTATGTAGATAAATTTACTGGAAAAATTGGTAATTTTTAGTATACTGAGTGTCAAATCAATGAATGAAACCAGAATGCTGTTCTTTAAACCAATGAAGTGACACGCTGTCACTATTTTCCCCAGAACGATGTTGTATCTGTACACGGTCTTCCATGACAGTGATTTGTGTTGTGGGGAGGAAACGCACATGCATCCTTTTATGGAAAAATATTTTCTTTTAAAAAATGAGGCAGATGTGCAACACAGTTGTGGAAAATTTATAGTTTAAGCTATTTAAAGCTGCTATGCAGCTTCCTGTACCACATAAGTCCAGTAGTTCTAAGAAAATACAGATATGGTAGAAAAAGTAAGAAAATTTTCACCACAAAACCAAATAGTTACCACCAACAGAGAAAGTTATACACAAAATATATCTCTCAATACAGTGTTTACACTTCATTTTAGTCTACAGATTCACTGCCAGGAACAGGACTTGTTGAGACAGTCTTTTCAGAATTATTTGCCGCACATGATTCCACATCAGGTTGGATTCCTGGTTCCGTGTCAGTGGGAGTTCCCAGCTCCTCGTGGAAATTGAGTGTGCAGGACTGCAACACCTGCACAGCTAGATCCACATCTGCTTCTCTGAGAGAAACCTGCTCCTTAAGGACTTCCACCTTCTCATTCAGCTCATTCCTTTCTGTCTGAAGAGCCCTGCATAGCTTCTCCAAACGCTCCAGTTTTATTTGAAAGCCCTTGTATTCTTTATCTCTTACTGTTTTCTGAAGGACAAAAGAAAATAAAAGCTCTGTGATCCAACTCATTTTTCTTCCTTAAAGAATCACCACTACTTTAATCCTGAATATTACGTCTTAATTAATCTAGCAGGTCAAATTCCAGCTGCACTAGAGTAAATTTGCTCAGCATACTTGACCACTACACTTCAGATGGTCTAAGCTGGAGTGGCAACAGGCACCTTTAGAAACAAGCCATGAGAACTATATAACTACATAAGGCTAATTGTAAGTGAGGGCTGAGCATCAGAGAGGTTTCTGATATGAAGACCCATAAAGCAGTCAATTACAACCCAAAAAATGGCAACTAAAGGGAGCAGAAGGGCATACCAGTGGGAAATCTACAATCCAGCAGCAGAATCCGGGTCAGAAGGTATCATACTCATGGCTCTTCTAACTAGCTCCTTACAAGGACAGAGAAAGGTAAGCAGTACTATCACAGAACCTGTATGACCTAGCATGGTTTTGCAAGATCATACCTAATAGACTTGAACGAGACATTAGATAGTATAGGCAGAACTGTATGCCTATGGCCCGTGTGAAAATTGTTTTAGCTCCTCTCTACAATTAAGTAATGGCACCTCGTGGCCTCAAAAGCAGCAGCATTGCAGAAAAGTAATTGATCTCTTACACATGGGTTGTTTCCTTCATATCAGTCCTGTATATTTAAAATAGATTTCTATTGCAGCACTGATTGAACTTTGCTCAGCATATTAAAATACATTCAGTTCATTCAGCTTGTGCAATTTCATACACATTATCCCACCAATTAAACAGTAAGCAAGGAAAGATGAGGTTGATTTTTTTGTGCATCATGAGTTTAGGTTTATATAGCAGCTTTTTAGTTTCCATGTCCGAGAACAGTACCACTTACACAACAGAAAACATAAGGCAGGCAATCCAAGAGGCTACTGCGTATTATTTCCAATTCTCTAAAACTGAATGACGTTCTCTAGGACACAGACTCTAATTTAGCCATACTGCTGTTTAAAAGATAATTACCTCTTCAGCCATTTGCAGAAGAGCCTTGTTGTTGTTTTCCCATTTTGTACGCCACACTATGGTTTCCTTTTCCAGCTTCTTAATCTTCTTCGTCATCTACAAAACATAAATAGAAGACTTAATTTTCTGGCCTGCGTTGCAACACGTGGAAAGTAGTGTTACTTTCCAAGTCCGGTTTGAACACGTTATTTTACAGAAAAGTCTTTCTGGACAAAATCAACCCCACAAACGCAGATTCCACATTCAAAGAAAACAAGATTGATTGTTAAAAGAAACAGACTAGAAACCTTCAAGTACAACTAATAAAAAGCTCCATGAAAATAAGTTTTAAAACATAAGCACAGCCAAAAAGACCAATAAGTATTGTATACCTCTGATAAAACACAGAAATTAGGATTTAGCCATTATGCAAGTATGTCAAAAAACAAAAAAAATTACATTTCTCTTCCATATGACAAATGCTTATGCCCGATCTTATGATCCAAATTAAATGTCAAAATACTCCGTGTATTTTCAGAAGGCAAACACTGTTGTAAAATCTAAAATGCACTCCACTGAGATCACACATTTTTATATTACTTTTCATGAAACTAAGTAACCCTTTAAGTACCTTCTCCATTTCTTGCCTGAAGGTTGTAAAAAGTTCATTACTTTTTGCCATGGTGGTCTGGAATTCTTCAAACTTATCCATGTAAAGAGAAAGCTGTTGGGAAAGAGGCAGGAACATTTATCTGAACAGCCGTATATAAATACAAAAAATAAAGGTACAAGGGAAAATTAAAATAGCAGAAGATGAACTTCTTTTTATCTTTTTTATACTATCCTATGGTTTCCATCTGAGGAGCATGCATGTCTGAAAATATGCTACTGAAATTATATACGAAAGGAGAGTTCTATGTTTATAGAACAGCAATATATTCTAAAGAAAAACATGTTTAATAAAATTTTGGAAGACACCACAGTTCATCATGATCTCATTTTTGCCTCACCACTAAAAAAAATAAAAACAACCAAATATCTGTGATATTTAATATACAGAAATTCAGTACATGGTTAGTGAAATTAAACTTAGAAAAGACAAGACCTACCTTTCTACCTTAACCAGCCAAAGTTAAAAAACAATTGGGGCTGGGACAAAAAAAACCCCCATGATTGATTCCAGGAATCAAAATAGATATTCACAACCTGTGAAATCTGCTTAGTGATCAAAAATCATAGAAGGAGAATATTGACAAGGAATACATTTAATAATGAAAAGGATTACTTTTTAAACAAGTGAAGGGCATTAACATTTGATGACAGAAAATTTTCTTGCCCTGCACCACAAAGCTAATCATCAAGAAGGAACTGCAAAACATCTTAATTAACATAGTTTTTCCACAAAAAACATATTAGGTTATGCTTCTTATCAAAACAATTTATACTACCAATGTTGTGATTTGCTGTTGATGTTTGAGAATACATGACCATTTACTAGGAACTTCTTACTCTACCTGAAGAGTAATCAGTTCTCTCAATTCTTATATTGCGGGTTGCAGGACAATTCAATTCAGAGCACAGAAATATTGTATTTTCCTCTAATAATAGAGGAAGTTTCATAACAGGAATTAGCCTACCTTGTCAACAGTGGATCATGACTCTCTGCCATTATTGTGAGTGAACTTTCTAGCTCAACTTATTCTACAAAAAAATCTGTTGGCCCCAGGAAACCACAAACCATACCCATTGTTACTATTAAAAAGCATAACAAAAAGGCAGTGGGATTTTAAATAAAGGGTAACCAACTTGAAAAAAAAAATCATAAAAGTCTAAGTGTGGCAAAAAACTACTTGGGAGAATCTGGACATTAATGATTCCAAGTCACTGAACATTGGGGGGTGTGTGTGTGTGTGTGTAGGATTACATTTAACTACACATATACAATTAAAGAGTGTGTGTGTAACTGTTGGAATACCTGGAAAAGGATTAGGTACCCTAAGCATGGAAAGAGAGACATGAAACAGAGCTTGCAAAGAGACTTAACACAAAACCTCACAAAACTGAAGCAGTAAGAGGTATACAATAAAAGGAATAGCTACTGCTTCTCAGATGCTATGTTAGCTTAACCTATAATTTCCCTTACGTGCTGAGCTCACGTGCAGCCAATGACTGCAGGTGACGCAGAACCACAGCACAAAAACTGGAGACCATCTCTCCACTCAGAGGATTTTGGTGTAGTATTTACAGCAAGAAACCAATTTGAAGATAGTAATTGTTTGTGGACATAGTCACTCAGTTTTAGGTTACTAAGTCTCTGTCATGGTTTAACCCCAGCCAACAACTAGGACCACGCAGCTGCTTGCTCACTCCTCCAGCCCCAGTAGGGTAGGGAGAAGAGGGAGAAAAGGAGGGGAAAGGGAACCCCCCGCCCCCTCCTGCTTTGAGATAAAGACAGTTTAATAGAACAGTAACAGAAGAGGAAAATAACAATAATATTATTAATGGTAAAACAATATAAAAAAAAATGATGCAATACAATTGTTCACCACCCGATGATCGGTTGCCCAGCCCATCCTGAGCTGTGATCCCAGATTCCTGCCCCCTGGCCAACCTCCATCTATACACTGAGCATGATGTCTATGGTATGGAATATTCCTTTGGCCAGCTTATCCTGTCTATGCTCCCTCTCAGCTACATTAGTCCTTGACTAATGTAAACATCACTTCGCAACAACTAAAACCAGTATGCGTTATCAAATTATTCTCATACTAAATCCAAACACAGCAGCTACTAGGAAAAAAAATATTAACTCTATCCCAGCTGAAACAAGGACAGCCTCAGTAACAACGATAAACATGACACTGCTTGCTCCCAGTCCCCCGCAACAGGATGGGATGGAAACAGTAAGGACCAAATTCTAAAACCTGCATGGGTAAAAATCCCCACCCAACTCCTTATAGTCTCAAAGGCCTCTCTGGTCCTGAACAGCTATAAAAAGATAAAAATACCTTTGAAAGAGAGAACCACAGTTTCAGAGAAGCCAAGGAATGGTAAAGAAGTAGCCACAGTGAACAGATTCTTAAGCTTTCACATATTCTATTATTTGTAATATTAACACCATTAATTTAAAAGGATACTAACTCCAGCAATTCAATGTTTAGCACCTTCCAGCAACAGTACTCTCCAGATATATTAAACAGCAAGTACAAAATGTCAAGTCTTTACAATTTACACTGCACTATTGAAGAGTTACTAACTGGAAATTAAATTTAAGACTTCATTAAAAATACCAAGTGCTTTTCACAAGTAGTATATTGCATCTGATCAATCATAACATGTAGTTCACTACTATCACAAATCTCTCGGTACTTTCTTTTCAGAACAACTGTTACTGAAGAGCACTCCATTAAAAAAAAAAAATATATATACCTGCTGCTTCAGCTGAGCTTCCTGTTGCTTCATCTGTTCACATTTGTGTCTGGACTCAGTAGCTTCTTTTAGCAGCTAAAAAAAATATGCAGAAAGCCACATAATTAAGAAAGTACTTCTAAGAATGGCTTAAAGAACTTGATCTATGATGAAAAACGAACAGAGGTTAACATCACCTAAGGGCCATTCAACCATGTTTGCTCACATAGGTTTTTCATTACTAGACTATACTTTCATAAACACTATTTAAAGCATGTGCTGGCATGCAGAAATTATTTCTATTGAGACATTTTTCTAATTGGCAGCATGAGTCAATGTTTCTATTTCTGTAGCAAGTTTGAACCACTATACCTATATGGGTAGTTCATTAAAGAACTGTATGTAATTTATACCTGTTTTGTAACCTCTCTAATTTATTTTCCAGTCACTAGTACCACCTTTACAAACTAGTTCAATTTTGCTTCAAGTTGACACCATTTTACAGATTCATCTTTGAAGAGATTTTTGTCAGCTTATGATTCCAAAACTATGTTTTCATAATACAGAACAAGCCAACACTGGATGATCATTTTAAGATTCTAGGCAAAAGCCTTGCTTTTCCTGTATAACTTACATATACATAAAGAGCATAAAAGAAATCTTGACTTAAGTATTATTTTTAAATTAGAAGCTAACTTCTTGGAAGCCTGCAAGTAAATGGTTGATTATCAACATACAAATAAAACATCAGGCATAGTTTTGGGGGCAGAAAGTTAGAAGAGCATATACCTTATTCTGCTTTTGTTATTTCTTATAGCATAAAACCAGAAGTTACAACTACAAGACAGCAAGAAAGTACCTTTGGTATTTCAGGTCAAGGTATTTCCTAGTCTAAGAAAAATCTAAATGGTATCTAGCACATTTGCTGAGAAAATGCAAACAGTAACAATGCTTGCCTGTGAATATGGATATTAACACTGTAGGCATCATATACACATATACAAAACAAATCTCAGTCTTGATGTTGAAATCTAGCCTAACTTTCAAAAGACAGTCCTCTCATTTTGCCTTATATCATGAAAAATCCATTTTGGTGGATTTTATTTCTCTTAACACACACAGAATTCACTTACAAACTCCCTTTCTCGCTGATGTTTTTCCTCTGCTTCTTTAATAAGATGGGTAGTTTGCTGAAGTTTGGCATCCACAAGTTGCTGCTGCAGTTCTTTATGTTTGAACACTTTATCAATATGCTAGAGGAAGAAAGAAAATCCTATTAGTCAAATATAAACAGTGCACTAGTCAATTAAGGTAAGCGTAGGTGTATGGGGGAATGTATATTGTTTAGAAGTTTCATGCCAAAGAAAAAACAGCAGAAGACTTTTACATGCTTTTTTCTCCTCCCGTTATTGCCATACATTATAGCTACACAGTTGTTTTCTTTCACAGAAGCCAGATGCACATTTTAAATCAGTACAATACTGTCAGTCACTTCACACCAGGCATTTCAAAAATCCTGTAACAAGTAATGTACATCCTTTCTTCTGAAGTTGGTGTATCTACCTCTAATCCTAATTGTACTTTGTTACATCTAAAAGCTCTACTCCTCATCATTAAAAAAAGCTCAAAACGAGCAAGATTTGCAATGACAGTTTATTTGACTGATGGAATTCCACAAACCATTGAGTTTTGCAGTCTTCCATCCGTAAAGTAGCACAAGGCAGCTTCCTACCTTTTTCTTCCCCAAAATACAAATATTCCATGACTGCAAAAACTGAAGAACTGGAGTCTACAGAGAGCTTTCTAACTGATCCAGATTTAAAAAAAAAGAACAAACCAGTTGAGAAATAATATTCCAAACCTATGCCAACTAACTGAGCTGTAGAACTCCTTGAAGCTCAGTTCTCTGACAAGGAGAATTGGCTGTTTTCCATTACTGTAGTTTAAACTGGCTAGCTCACATACTGGTGCCAATTAAAGCCAGCTCAGTTAGCCCTAAAATACAGTCATTTCCATGACACCAGTCCAAATATATTCTTAAAGCGCGATAGCTTATTTTGATTCTACGCCAACAAGAAGAGCTACATACACAAAGGAGCTTGCCAAAACCCCCCAACCTTAATGAACCAAAACAAGTAAGATAGAGAATAACTCATATACCCCCTCCCATTATACTGTGAAATTATAATTCAGAAGAACTTCAAATATTAATACATATTTATATCAGAAATAACCTTTGGACACCATTTAGTCCTCTCAAACTAGGTTCAACTTCAAAGTCTGATCAGGTTGCTCACACTGTGCCCAGTTGAGTTCTGAATACCTCTCAAGACAGATTCCACAATCTCTGGACAACTTATTTCTATTTGACTGCTTTCACTGTGAAGATTTTTTTTTCAATACATCTTGAATCTACATATGCAAAACCAGACAGGAAAGGCAGCTAGTGTGCCAAACAGCTACTTAATTTTTCACCGTAGTGAGGTAAAAAGAATAACTTAAAATATATATACACACAATGGGTCTAAAGTATTATGGTTTTTTCTTCCCCTTTAAATAATTATCTGATCCTTACAGTCAAAGAACTAACAGAATCCCATTAAAAGCATAACGTAAGCACCTCTTCTCGCAATGCATACTGCTCAATGAGTTTCTTCAGTTTTTCCCCCAGTTCAATATTTTCCTGACGGAGCTTGGCATTATGCATATCATGCTGTTCCAGTTGAGCCTGAATCTCATTCAGCGTAATCTGGAAGTGTGCAGTTCCTTCTTTCCGTTTTTCTTCATATTCACGCGCTTGCCGCATGTTGTCTTCCTTTTATGAGAAAATATTAATGTGTTCAAGCAAAACCATGCACTTTTTTCGTATTTTTTGAGTCAGAAACAATGGTAATAATTTACTTACGTACAGTTTCAAGTTCTATAGCGCTAGAGTTAATATAAGCGACAATCATGATATGCTATGCTGACTACCCATACAAAGTGCATGGAACGAAGAATCTAGAAATTCCAAAACTTTTAGAGCATCGTCCTTACCACCACCAACAATACATAGGCGCTGGTATTATAAGATGCTACATGAATACCTTTGCAAGCATAAGAATTACCCAGATGTTAGAAACAGCACTGATGAAATTAATGACATTTCCTACAGTGATCGCAGATAAGAACCTCTTGGCTTTCTTCCATTTCATTCCCATTCATTACATTCTGACAGAATTAAGCCTTTTTTGATACCCTGCCATTTCACACTGCTGTTATTTCACTTGTGCTATTTTTTCCAACTGTCATCAGCACTGCTCCCAGAAACAAACATGGCAAGATCACATACTGCAAGTAATATGATCTATGAACCAGTTTCAGAGGGAAAAAAATTAGCCAGTTGAACTATCCAGTTGAACTATCCCCATATTCTTTACCTTAAAATCAGGTACACTTATGTCACATGCCACATGTACCTGCAGAAGGCAGGTACAGGTAATGGACAAAGTGGAAAGTAAAAAGCAACAGTCCTGATTTTAAGCAATAATCAGTAAGATTTCCACCACTACTGGCACTGTAATTTATGTAAAATAAACTAACCTTCAAAGTCTTGTTATGACGCTGAAGCTCCCGACACAGAGATTCCAGTTTGCTACGTGCCAAAATGGCCTTGCCATGCTCACTCTGCAAGTGGACTTTCTCCTTCACAACTTGTGCTTGCTTCTTCTGCAGTATCTTCATCTGCTTTTGAACATTCCGGCTCTCCTCCAACTAACGTTAGAGAGTATATTTATTAACCAAACATAGGTGAAACTATCTTTATGCATCTAGATGAGCAGACTGAACAAACTTTTAAACATTTCAGATGAAAGCAAGGAACTCAATAATTTCATTACGATCCCCACGTTGATCTTAAAGAGAAATTCCCATCATCTTACAGACAATTCAAAATGTGTAAGGACACAAGATGAAAATATACAAATTGCAACTTAACAAACATTTGCCTTTGAGGAACAGGGACCACGGACCTGTCGACCATGGGCTATCAGGTTGTATTCAGCTACAGCTATAGGACTAGCCTTAAGAAAGGAGGATGTGACAAGCTGACTAACACTGGCTTCTCAACAAGTCACAACTTCTTCCACTCATCTGTAAGGTACACACAGCTGTTTATCCAACATGCCTTATTTTTACTACCAAAAAAGAAAACCCCACATGACTGTGTACAGAGTTCTGTCTTGTCAGCAGGAGCTCCTACCAAAGGAAGCAGTAATTTATACAAGTTTTTAAAATGCTAAGGTATTTCAGAAAGGAACAGATACAACTAGCAGCCCTGACAAATCAAGTCAAATACTATTAAAGCTGCACAGCCCAGACTTTGATGACTTAAGAGATCTGTAGTCTCAACCATTTGAAGCAAAACTTTTATTTTATTTCCTTTAGGCTGTTTAGATCATAGATGACAGCATTAAACTTTGTATACAGTGCTGACTTCAAAACCTATTCTATGAAGTGCATAGAAGTTTCTTGAGTTAATATCTAGTTGAGAGTAAGTTCCATTGTACACGATTTTTTGGGCTCCCCGAGAAACCATCTTATATAGAGTCCGTTCTATTGCAAAGAAGGTAACAATGTTATGTGCAACATTGCTCCTTATTAGATAGTGCCTCAGCCTCAGGACACCACAGGAAAAGAAGGCTGGCAACAAGGAACATCATCATGACAGAGAAGAAAACAATGCTGGTTTTCTGAAAGAGCTCAAAATAATGCTGAAGCACAGAAGAAAGAATAAATAAAGTTAAGGACTTCCATGACAACAGTAAATTAAATGTACATTTAATCTAGTTCAGAGAAAAGGAATGTTAAGGAAGTATTTGATATCCAGACATAAAAAGCCCTTTTCTTGGGTGGCCATAAAAACACTTCAAGTGGCTGTGCTGTTTGCATACCTATGAAACTTCAGGCCCGTAAAACTACACCAGTGTGAGACATCACCAAGGATGCAAACTATTCTGCATCACAAATTGATCTCCTGATAGATTCCAAATTAGGAAAAAAATTGTGGAAGATCTTTTGCCAGGAGAGAGGCATTCCTACCTTTATTGTACAGTCCTTTTCATGAGACACCACTGAAAAACCTGACAGTGAGCTTTAAAGATGATGAATCTTTAAAAAAAGAAAAAAAGCATTGTAGGTGCACTGTCATAAACAGTTCAAACCTCTGCTGGCATTAAAGCTGACACCTATGCCAGTGGTTCACCACCACCATCATGAAAAAAAGAATGTATCTTAAAAGGAACACAACCAGATCCAACCTAAACTTTCTAAGGGGAGCAGAGTACCTTTTAAGACTCACTCAGCTAAAACAGAGCCACTGTTACACCCGGGTAAGCTCCCACCCAACTCCCCAGCAGTTCTGAACATCACAGGGAAAGCAACGGGTTTTCTAGAATGGTGAATATCCGTGGACTGTGAACGCTTACTCTACCTGTAGACTACAGATCCTCTCCTGGCAGGGGAAAAAACATAATGTCAACACATCTCTCCTGATTGCCAAGCCTCTTGAAGGAAATTGCAATTCATTTGGTCTAGTTGTTACCTAATTGTTTTGAGATCTGTCCTTCAACAAGAAAAGTCAAGTGAAGATGGTGCAGACTGTTTTCTTTCTGCAGAAGCAAGGAATTCATGCCAACCTAGCTCCTCATGCAGGCCATAATGATCACCACTGATCTGACATAGGAGCTGTTCACTCAAATAGACTTTTCTAATAGACATGCACAAGCAATTGCTTATAAGAGCTAACTCATTTACTGTACTTCTCTTACATTATCAAAGCTTATTTTTAGGTGGGCTCCCCATTCCCGAGTTGCACTTTGGAAGTATTGTTGCTCATTTAAATGAAAGTGACTTCTTAGAGAAGCTGCTGGTTTTGAAGGAAATTGACTCGAGAACAAGATCATGCAGGAGAAAGCACAAGGGAAAAAAAAAAACAAAAACATAACAGACCTCCAAGGAGGACTCAGGATTTCTGAAACAGAACTAATCTAAATCTATTCTTAGTAATTAGTATTGCCTCTTGTGAGTAAAAAGACTACCTGCCAGCTCATCCTCAAAGCTCGAGACATTAATATCAAAGGAAAAATAAATTTATTTCATAAGAGTTATGCCATACTGTGTAGCTGTTATGTCATTTTCATAAACATTTTCATATATATAATACACTTGACATCTACAGAATGCAAACATGCTTTTCCCCAAGACATTGTTATCTCTTCAGTTTTGCATTCATTTTATATCTACAAATAGGTGGGAAAACACATACAGAGTATTTCTAGTCTTTCCATTCTTGTCTGTCCCTGTCTCAAGATGAGCAAATTAAGCATTTTTGTCTCTAGGCACATTCTGAAAAGTCAGTGTATGAGCCTTCCCCCCCCCCAATTTTGCCATCAATTAATTTATAGAATAAAATATCATTTCTCTTTCTTGGGGTCAGAATACACTTTAAAATTAATGCTAACATTTTGCCTTTTTTACTGAAGAAATGTATATTTTTCTATCCATTCCTTTGCATGATCAGAAAGCACATAGCAAAATTAAAACTAGATCTTTCCAAATTCCCCTACCCCCCCAAAAAATCTCTAAAGAGTTAAGTATAACTGACCCTCTTTTTTTTCCAATCTCATTATCACAGTATGTTCTTTCCCTTTACCCTAAAGGGTATAAATTATAAAATGCTAGCACAAAAGCATTATCAACAGACAAAAACTAAGAAAATAATTACTCCCAAAAGAAACTCTTAGCTTTTCTGTTAATCCTAATGTTATGCTTCAGCACCAAGTTATCAAAAAGTTATCATAACCTATTTTTTCTTTGGATTTAGGCAGTCATGTAGAAGTGAAATCACAACATGCAAGTTTGGCTGAAGCAATACTCATAATAAGCCTGAGCATTTGGTTTTGTTTGGTTTTTTTTTTCTTCCTACTAACACTGTGAAACACTCAAAATCATTAACTGTCCTGTATTAGAAGTTCCTGCATTCCAGAGTTAATATTAACACATGAATAACTCCTGCTATCTTTACAAATTACTTACCAGATCAGCATACTTCTTGCACAAAGCTGCCAGCTTTTCCTCTGGAGTAGAAAGTGTGTTCAAGGCTTTCATTAATAACAGCACTTCTTTTCCTATGAATTGGATGAAAAACAACCATATTGAGAAAAAGTACAGCAGAAAAGCAGTCTGTCTTTAGAAGTAAAATATAGAACCATGAGAAATTAGTGTGAGTTAAGCTGTTCTTTGGTTTGATAGCTGCATAATGCTAACAGATGACAAATGGGAAGTCATCACAGTAAGAATAAATTTGCCTTGCCTATGTGCCATTACACAACTTGGATAGAAAGTTACTTTAAATTTAAAACCACGAAAAATATTGTTTTCTAATTTATAATAGCACAGATAAAAAGAAAAATGTGAAAGAGTGAAGTTTAAAAGGTTAAGTTTTGCTAATAAAGGATATTCACACAAGTGTTTTTAATAAGCCTTTGGAATTTAAATATCAGCACTGGTTTGGCAGCATTGAACACCACAACTCCAGATTTAAAAGTTAATCCAACAACCGTAAAGTTAAAAAAGCTGATTAGTAATTAACACATTATTCACATTATTATTATTAAAGTTCCTGTACGAACAGCGTTACCAGCAGAAGGATTCTTACATATGCAATAAGAACTGTCTTTTCCTAAGCAGAAGTACACATTTTCTCAGAACATCCTGTTAAAGATGACAAGTTTTGGCTACAAAGTAAACTTGAGACAGACAGAAAATGCATATCTATTTTATGAAAATATTAAAACCATTTAAAAATCAAAATACTAAAGAGAACATACCCAAAGTTTTCTCTTTGTGTTTTTCACTCTCTGGATCTTGTTGGCCGTCAGGTGGGTCGGTACGGGCTTCTTCTCTCCCAGGAGTCTCCTCACGAGACTCTTGAGAGCAGCACATCGACCCCGGGTGCTTTCTGTTCTTCGTGATATACTCAGCTTCTTCCAAGGCGCCTGTATTTTCCAGGCTGTAACAGTTGGACTGCGCATACTGCAACGCTGTATCGGACAATTCATTGCACTTGTTGTTCACCAGCTCATCCAGCTGATCCTGGTTATCCATTCCCATCTCGTGAGTTCCAGCTTCTTCCATTGCACCACCACCAAACTTCAAAAAGGAAAGGAAGAAGTGGAAGTAAACAGTCAAGCAACTGTATTTAAAATGAAAACTTCCACCTTTCTTCTGCATGGACAAATAAGAGTAAAATTCCACCGTTATTCAAGCTGATCAAGTTGATACTCGCTGTTGTTAAGACAGGTATATAAATAAGTGTACAAAGAATGAGTCTAAAGAGTGATGAAGAAAACAGCACACACAACAGCCCAAAATACTAATTACTGTATTATGAAACAACTGTGATACCTTGTCATTACAAAAATGTTTCTATTCTAGAAATTAAAAAGTTCACACAGAAATCTGTTCTTAAAGCTCCAAAACTATCAACTATCAACTCAGCTGTTAAAGCACTCAATCTCAAATGAAAACTTTTCTCCTTCATAGTTCTTAAAAATGGATTCTCACAAATCATCGCTAAGTATAATAAATCTAAAACTCAGCAAGAGTTTAACTAGCTTTATGTACTGTTATTTGAAAAATAAGGTACAGAAATTGAGACAGAAGGACGTTATTATAAAACCCAAGTTTATTACACAGTTTCAGAAAACTGAAAGATATCAGTTTTAAAATAATTCAAGAAACATACTTCAAGAAAGAGAGGGAAAAATTAACCTGCTAGGAAGTCTAAAGAAATCCATAGAAATATATACTGTTTTGATAACACGGAGGGTAAGAGTTTAAACTACGTCACTCAGAACACCAAATACAATTGTCAGGTCATGACTGGATAAAGTCTGCTATAACAAGAATGATAAACAGGACGAGGGGCAGATCCATTTCTTAAATGTTAAAATTCACATCTACGAAATCATCACGAAAGTGAATACTAACTGGCTTCAGATCTGGAGCTCTATTACCTATGATTTTTAACAATACATCATTTCTGCTCAATTAAACAGAACTTTCTTGAAAGATTTCTTAAACCCCCAAATGTTTAATCATTTAACTAAGAAGTTAAACATCACCAGTTGTTTTAACACTGCAGAGATACATCCATATTTTGGAGCAGAACAGCTGATATACCACTGATATATATACACTGATATACCACTCTATTAAGGAGCTATGCCAACAGACTCCCCTCTATCACCAGAACAACATTCTCAATTTCTAGAAACAATTCTGATGAGAAGTTCAAGCGTGCCTGGTTGGGTGTTTGTTTTGTTACACTAGAGAATCCAGGACTCAGGACAATACTTGGAAGCAACTGGGTATTTTTTGCTGTCCATTTGCAATGCTACTACACAATATACATAGTTAGAAGTAGAGTTGAACTCACTTTCCTGCCAAAGTAATATGATCATTTTCATTGATTTATTTTCCATGAACTGAAAGTAAATTTCCTTTAAAAGTCTCAAGAAATTATAAAAACAGGGCTTGTTTATATTCACAGTTATGTTGTTTAAGCACAAATTAATTTCAGATTATCTTCTATTTTAATATTAAAAATGTGCTAATTCTTAAAACCAGGAGTTTGCACTGGGTTTTATATTCTGCACAGATGGACCGTTCTCTTCAAAAGGAATTAGCTGACACCAAAGGAACACAGCCAACACTAATAATATATTGTGAGATATATTTTAACTTCCAATTTGTTAAGCATGTTTGGAATAGTTATTTAAAAATCATTAAACAAATACGTATTAATATTGTAAAAAAAAAAAATACCTAACAGCTTAGTTTTCCTCTATACTGAAAGAAGCCTATTGCTTTACACCTTTATCACAAAGCAGAGTCATTCTTGGGAAGATGAAATTCATACAATACCTTTCACAAAGGACAATAAAGCTTTTTAGTTGAAAATAATCTGTATAGACATTAAGAAGCAACTTTTGACTTAAGGAAGATTCACTTTGCACTGCTCTTTACAAGTGTGGAAATTATGTAGGTGCTTTATGGAAAAATATAAACGCACTGCAGTTTTATCATTCCCCAATCACCACAGCTAATGTACTTGATAAATACCTTGCAAACATAATGCAGCAATAGAATAGGTATTACAAATAACCAACCCCAACATTGAACAGTTGGCTTTTTAGACCTGTAAAATGCCTATTTTTTTTCCTCCTTAGATTGCCTTAAGCTGTGGGGCTTCCATTGGCATGGGAAAGGCTTACCCCTCCAAGTTTAGGGTCAGCTAAACAACCAAGAGGTGCTTGTTAAAGGAGGAAAAGAGATGTGAAAACAGTAGAGCTCACTTAACCTTTCTGTAGGTACCAATAGTTGAAACCATGGTACAGAACTTCTCTAAAAAAACAGGACTCATACAGAAGTTGAAGATACTGTGTCACATTACATTGACACGATAGGAAAGATCAGAGGTACCTGAACACAACATGATACCAAAGTAGAACTGCAGTACCAACACAACAGCTGAAGCTTGCAGGTTTTCCACCACATAGAACGGGAACTTCCAATTCAGATTCTTGTGCCTACAAAGCCTGGCAAAAGGTAGGGAAATCCGCTCTAAACTCTAAACTAACAAGTTTCTGGGTTTGCACAGTATTTACAGACTTACTGAAATCCATAAACAGACTCAAAATTTTCTTTTTGAGAGCAGAGTACAAAATTGCCAGAACTCCAACAAGCAGCTGGGAAGGCCTGACTGGCTGCAGCTGTGGTTACACATTGAACAGCAGTGGTGCCCAAACAGCTCTCTTACTATCATTTCATTCCCCTTTTTCATACCCGCCTCTGTTGTCGCTAGCACAACACTGGTGCAACTTGTTCTAACGCAGTTTATAGCCAGATCAGTACCTCAGCCCAGTTCACTGCACAGCAACAGGCAATCCTGCCAACCAGAAGTGCTAGCACGATGGTTGGAAAGAAGCCAAAGCACGAGAGTCACTAAAAAAAAAAAAGTCAGCCTAATCACAGCCAGAGCACAAGGAACTAAACAAAAAATACCTTATCCTAACCACAAGTACCTAGCTAACATTGACTACTGAGTTACTGAAACACTGTTAGCAAGGCAATGTTCATGAAAAGCACTGCTTCAAATTTAGGCAACCCAGAGATTTTCACTGGTTTTCATCCGAGAAAATGCTGCCATTTCTGTGGAAAAAACAACTACTTTTAAGAGCATACACATGACCAAGAAGTTGCAAAATGCCCATCTCTACTAGCAAACCGTCATAGTAACCTAAACACCTGTCAATTTAGATCTGGCAATTAACATGCACGTTCCAAAGCACATGGAAGTCTCACGGAGTGAACACTACCACCTCATTAATTCAGCAGAGCTTTTCGTAGAAGTCAAATTAGGTGTCAGTCCAATTCTTTACTGACAATAATTTCTCAACTCTGAGTATCCTCTATCTTTCGCCAAAAAACCCACAAGGATTTTCAGAACTTTAGACGTCAGAGAATGAGTCTGACAGAGAAGGCAGAAATACCCTATCAGAATACTGAATTGAAGAAAAAGGTTTGTGTACAACTCTCTTGCACGTCTCAACGATACTTGAAAATAATAGCAATAGTGAAAAAAACTACAGAACTTGTCAACCTTCTTTTGGTTTTCCAGTGAACATGGAACAAATCCAAGCTTACTGACAAGCAAGCACGCCCCCTGCAAAACTAAAGCTTAGTGTGGCAGTAGACGGTTTTTGTAACAATATCTAATTTTCTTAGCTTAAATACAGTTAAAAATCGGTGACCACAGGCTAGAATACCGTATTCAAAGAAGTGGTTCTATCAGCAGCTAGAACCACCTGATAACATACAAAAATAACTTCAAAAACCCCTATCAAGTTGTAGTCCATAAGTTCTAGCAAAACTGACAGTAGTGGCATGACATACCAAAATTCTAATGTATTTAACCTAGATTAGAAAGTGTTTGTTTTTCATTTTAAACAGAGAAGTCTGCTATTGCCTGACAGGGGCCACAAACACTAATGGCTAGATGACTTCCTGATTATGATTAACAAAGAATTTTGCTACACTAGCTGTCACTTTAGATATTAAAAACATAACCAGGAAGTCTAAACAGCCTTCTTACACTCAATTTTATTCTTAAAACCCTTTAACTACAGATAGTTACAGATTTGATCTGTAACAAGCTTCTAGTTGGAGTTTAGCAATAATAAAAATCACATTGAGAATGGTAAGTACTAAACCATATTAGTATCACTGAAATTGCCCCTCTCTTACTGAGACAAAGATCAGAGCAACCCCAAATATTACCTCTATCTTTTCAAACGCGTGCTCATCAGACGAGTGAACTTCTGTTTAACATTCCAGCCAGAACAGAGCACTTCCAACAGCACATTGTATAATACCGCTGATTCAGTACTGACTGAATAAAAACAAAACAAAACCACCCCACCAAAGACCTTCTACTGAAATCACCGCTACCTTTTCTAGCTGCTACCATGCTCTCTCAGCTTCTAGCTGGTTTCCAACCTCCAGCTTCTAAGCAGCTTTAATCATAGGTGGCTTATAATCTGACGGACCGGAATCAAGATTGTCACATACCTAGAAAGATTTTCAGTGAGAGACAAAAAGAAAAAAAGTATGTTGCACAGATAATGTGCCACTTCCTAAGACAAAATTACTATCAAAATTAAAAACTCTATCATTAAAAAATAAGGCACTTATCACCTACCTAACTGTGAAACTAATTATTACAAGACAGTGACATTTCTGAATAAGCGTATCATCTTCAAGCTATTTAAGATAGTTACAGGCCAAACAATTTGAGGATGCCTGTAGGAAAATTACTGGTAACATCGTTCCTGCTCATCCCAAAGTTTTCATTCAGTCTTCTGTTCTGTTCTCTCAACTTGTACCTTGATCAAAAAAGGTGCACATCAGGAAAACTCTACCTTACTTCATAGCTAAAAGGTGAGAGTACAAGATAGGTATCCTATTTATGAAACTGGCTATGGTCACAAGAGCCTAAGCCAACTTCAAACAGTACTGCTTCAGTAACATGCACTGCACATGAGGACGAAAACAGACACCTAGGCAGAACTAATCATGAGTTAATCGATGCCACTAGAGGCAGCCTGGGCTGCAGTGATCATGCACTGATGGATACGGGTCAGACAAAGAGTAAAGTCAGGACCATGAATTTTAGGAAAGCAAAATTCCAGTTGTTCCAGGAGTTATTCAATAGTACCCCCTGGGAAACTGCCCTTGGGGACAAGGGAACAGAACAGAGCTGGCAGATCTTTAAGGACAGAGCTCAAGAGCTCTCAATCCCTAGGTATAAGAAATCAGGAAAGGAAGGCAAGAGACCAAGATGGCTGAGTTGAGACCTGCTGGTCAAACCAAAGGGTGAGAAGGAATGCACAGACAGTGGAAGCAGGGACAGGTATCCTGGGAAGAGTATAGGGATGCTGCCTGGTTTTGTAAGGATGGGGTCAGGCAGGCCAAGGCACAGCTCAAGCTGCACTTGGCAAGGGACACAAAGAACAATAAGAAAGGCTTCCATGGGTATGTCAGCCAGAAAAAGGTCAAAGAAAGCGTAGTGCCCTGATGAACAAGACTGGCAAACTGGTTAACAATGGACAAGGAGAAGGCTGAGGTACACAACAACTTTTTTTGCCTGTCTTCACCAGCAACCTCTCTCCCCACACCTCTCAAGTGGATGGACTGCAAGGCAGGGACTGGGGGAGCAAAGTTCCTCACACTGTAAGAGAAGATCAGGTTCATGACCACCTGAGGAACCTGAACATACAGAAGTCTATGGGACCTGACAAAATGCATCCCAGAGTCCTGAGGGAACTGGCTGATGTAGTTGCCAAGCCACTCTGCATGGTATTTGAAAAGTCATGGCAGGCAGGTGAAGTCCACAGTGACTGGAAAAAGGGAAACGTTGCAGCCCTTTTTAAAAAGGATAGAAAGGAGGACCCTGGGAACTCCTGACCCGTCAGTTTCACCTCTGTGCCTAGGAAGATCATGGAACAGATCCTCCTAGAAGCTATGCTAAGGCACATGGAAGACAGGGAGGTGATTCAAGACAGACAGCATGGCTTCACCAAGGGCACGTCCTGCCTGACCAACCTAGAGGACTTCTGTGCTCAGTGTATAAAGCTGGGGGAAGAAGGAAAAGGGGCACATTCGGACTGATGGCACTTGTCTTCCCAAGTAACCGTTATGCATGGTGGAACCCTGCTTTCCTGGGGATGGCTGGACACCTACCTGTCTATGGGAAGCAGAGAATATATTCCTTGCTTTGCTTTGCTTGCGTGGCTTTTGCTCTACCTGTTTAACTGTCCTTATCTCAACCCATGAGTTCTTCCTCAACTTTTACTCTTCCAATTCTCTCCCTCATCCAAACTGGGAGGAGTGAGCAACCGGCTGTGTGGTTCTAACTGCCAGCGGGGGTTAAACCACAACAACCAAATACGTAATCATTTGCTCAGCATCAAGCTCCAGAAAAGAGCATTTGAATAACATCACTCAGTTGACTACATTTTCAAAGTTATCACACATGCAACTGGACATAAAAGCCTTATACCCCTTATCCTGACAAATTACATTAAAAAAAAAATCTTGTGGCAAAAAGTATATAATATTTATCATAAATGTTTATTGTCTACAGCAAATTTTAGGCTTCCTGCATCTCAGCAATTTACTTTTACCTGCTAACACAGGAAAACTTATATTACACACGTTTTCAAAGTATGTTTCCTCAGTTCCGATACTCAAGACGACTTCACTTAACATAACTATATTGTGCTGAAAAATCAGTCATTCTTGGTAGTAATTTTGTTCATGACTTCTCCATTAAAACTTAGCATTTTGGGATGTCACAAAATTTGGGTTTGAATTTTATAGCAGGTGCACCTTCATCCGCTGGTCTAGACACAACAATTTGGGTGCCTGTAACCACAAGACTAGCTTATTAAGGTTATTTCTCCATGCAATTGTTCTCTATACTGTGCTCACTGACCTGAATGATCACGCAGTCTAATTATACCTTTCTGAAAACCTGATGGCCTCTGAGGTGGCTTCTCCACTGAACTAAGATCAGAAAGCCATTTCAAACAAACATCTCTCTGTTCTGTCATTACATTTAAAATTATGTTCTAGGCACTCATTTATCTACTTTCAAAACACTGGACTGAGGCAACTGCAGTATTGCTCATCATTACTTTCAAAGTATTGCAAGGTTAGAAATCCCAACACAGCAGGAAGACTATTAAGAAATATCTACTTTGGAAATCTGTATTTTATCTTTATGAAAGTCAACACAGAGTCAATGTTAATAGAATTCCATTATTAATATTGCTGGCCTTACATTCAAGATACGGTCTTTGATACTGGTTCAGACCCATGCTTACATGGCCCCTTATGGTCCTTACTTTTTTCTGCTACCCTTTCCATCCTTCTTGCTCTGTCTTTCAGCGGCCTCACGACACAGACGACACTCCTGCTTTTAAAAATAGCTTTTATATTTACCTCAAACATAATCTCAAAGTGAAAAAAAAGGTTGGTTTTGTACCACATTTCTTCTCTGTGCTCTGAAAAAAAGATTAGAAAGATATCTTCCCTGCTTTAGCTTAAGATATTAAAAGTTTTTTGTAATTCTAGCAAAAATTCCACTGGGGGATCCCAAAGTTTAAATGGAAACTTTCAGTGCATTTATATGCAGGGCAAAGCGCTGTACATTTCATGAGCCCTTTTTTAATGCAAGCATCTGAGACAGGTGCTAATTAAGAAAACACTTAATATAGCATGAATCACTTCCGCCAATGAGGTTTCACTTCCTCTTTACTATAAACCTAATAGTTTTCTAGTCATCCACAGTACGTTTCTGGAAAAAGCAGGGTAGGCAAGTTCTGAATTCCCAATGCAAACAGGTCACAAGGAACCTAAAAATAAAGAAGCTGCCGTGTATCAAGGCAGGGGGAGGGAAATCTGCAAGAGATTGCTAAAGGATTTTTAATTCACAAAGTTCAAAGTAAAGTTTGCTTTATATTCCCTAACACATTTTGCCTTTTTTAAAAAAGAAATTCCATTTGACTGTGGGTACATGAAATAATATGAAGATGCTAGTTTGTTTGGTGTATGTTTTTTCTTTAAAAAGCATGATCTGCTTTCATAGCAGGCACTAAAGTTACTTAAAAGCCACTTCCTAGTAAAGAACTTCAGAAAACACACAGCAGAAAAGATGTTTTTTCATTGAGGAAAACTAGCTCCATAGCCTCCTAAATCTCTCTCCAACAGCCGAAATAAACAACCACTACCCCAAAGTTGCTATTTTGGGGGTGTTATTATCTTTTGTACCACAGAAAGAAGTTACCACAAAAATCCACTTGAATTTATGTAAGGACACAGGATAATATACTAAAGCGGCACCTGAGATTCCCAAAGCAGTTCTGTCACGCAAAACGCTGTCTTGGTAATATAACATACAGTAGCTGAATTACAGCACGTTAGAAGTCTTTGCTGTTTGGTACCCAAGTACACATATTTTAGGCTTTTCCTACACGGAAACACAACCAGAAATCACTGTAAAGTCACCGAGGACACCAGCACACCGTTCCTTTCAGCGTCGTTTCGGCAGAGGAAAGGAAAAGAGAGAAAAGGCCATTTTTACTTATTTCGGAGAGTTAAGGAAATGAATTACAGCACGTTAGAAGTCTTTGCTGTTTGGTACCCAAGTACACATATTTTAGGCTTTTCCTACACGGAAACACAACCAGAAATCACTGTAAAGTCACCGAGGACACCAGCACACCGTTCCTTTCAGCGTCGTTTCGGCAGAGGAAAGGAAAAGAGAGAAAAGGCCATTTTTACTTATTTCGGAGAGTTAAGGAAACGCTCCCGCCGCCCCCGCACCCCCACCGCGCCGGAGGCGGGCAGGGAGGGAAGCAGAGCCCCCACTCCCGCCAGGCGCGCCTCGCACCTCAGCCGCACGGCTCTCACCGGCAGCGGCGCCGGGGCCTTCGCTCCAGCTGGGGAGGGGTTTCTCCTTCTACTGGTGCCCTGTTGCCCCAGAAGAAACTCAGCTCCCCTCACACTGAACCTGACAGAGCTGGGCAGATTTTTGCCTCTGACGCCGTAAAGAATGAGAGGTCACCTCTGGGAGAAAGGTACATTATCTTCTTTAATGCTTGCTTTGCAGGGATGCAAATACCCAAAGGAAGAATATTTATTCTAAGAGTTTTCCAATAGTAATTACATGCTATGAAATTTCAGTGCAGGGAAACAGTCATCAAAGGCATGCTGGCTAAGACTAAGTATGCAGATGAAAATTATGATGACCATAGCCAACTGTAGACACAATTTAGGTAAAGTGGGTGCCCCCTACCTTGGCAAGGTCACTGGTGGCTCTACAGGACATTGACAAGGCTACCGGTAATACAGCCAAAGAAGGGGCCCAGCAAATTTCAGCAACAAATGCTAAAATGCAGTTGAAAGAATTTGCTCTGCTCAACACCACGATGCTCAGCTTTCCACAGATGGTTTCACCATCAATGAGAAGACAAAATACGTGATTATATAGTCCTGAAAGCAGCCAGCTGAGTAAAGGCAGAAAGAGGAAACCCAAGATGTTCACCATCATTGCTAACGTAAGAACGAGGGGCAGCGAGTCAGGGTATCAGAGTTCAAATCAACAAAAGGAGACAGTTATTCATGAAATGGCTTGGAGGCCTACAGAAGTCATTGCTGGAGGATAGTGTGGACACAAACAGCTTACATACGCTCAAGGGGAGGCTCAAAAGCATGCGGAGAAGAAATCCTCTAAGGGTCACTACAAACATAAAGCTGCATTCCCATCAGGAAATTCTTGAATGAAAAATAATTATACAAAGAGGAAGCAGTATCATATATGCTTGCCCTTTTCATTCTGTCTTTCACGCATGATTTTAGATACCTTTTAAAGTTTTAAAAATAGTAGTCTGCCGCGGGGGGTGCGGGGAGATGTAGTCCCGCCGTACAGCGTTATAACGGCGGGTCAGCGAAGGAAACCTTGCCCCCCTCCCGTGCCTCCAGCGTTATTCCGCCTTCCCTGCGGCTCTTGCTGCATTTGTCAGGGCCTTGAACCTCAGCGGCGTGGCAATGGCGGTCGGCCAAGCGCAGGGCAGGTGGTGCTGCTGCTGCTGGAGGAGAAGTCGGACCTCTGTGGGGACACAGGGAGCTCTGCCAGGAATGGTTTTGCACATGCCGTGGAGGCCGGGGCTGCTGGAGGAGTCACTTGGAGCCATACGCCCTTCCCTGGGAGTGCGGCCCTTGCCTTGGCCAAGCCCTCCTCCTCTCCACATGGCTCCTGCTGGCGGGAAGGCTGCTGTGGCTTCAAGGGCTGCTGCTGTGGGTTCAGGGGTTGCTTCCGTGGAAGAAGGGGTGACAACATGTGCTGGAGGAAAGAACGAAGCTGCTGAGGCGCACATGCAGTCCCGTGAACCCACCACCGGTTTCATGGGCACATGCGGGCCTTCTGGTGGACTGCTGTAGAATAACTTAAAACTGGTGCAAGCAAACATCCTGGAAGTAAAAGTGTTCTTGCTTTCCAGGGAAGTAAACTTAACCTCTTCGTAATACGAGGGGAACCTTTATGTGCTTTTATGTAGTTACTGAATAAAAATATCACTCTAAACACTTAATACTTCAGAGAACAGGTAGAGTAGATAATTAAGTTGAATAAAGTAGTTTCTGTGAAGCAGTACTTGCTTTGTCTTTACATCCCCAATTGATACACACCAGAACTATTCAATTGCTAATTTCAAGATGAAAAATAATTCTACATTTTTTGGGGTATCATCCTGATCTTTAGATGGAGTTTTTCTCCCCCAAAATAACACTTGTTCTTTCACAAGCATGCTTAATACTGGTACAATTGGGAAAATAAAAAAGGGCCTCTCCTCTCCCCCAGCAGAATTTTGATGCTTTAGGATTTTCCCCATGCATCCCTTCCATTTGGGAGTGGCCAGAGACCCATGCAAACATGCTCCGGCTGGTCCCAGGACGACTCATGCAATCCTTAAACAGGGCTTTAAGATTGCTTTTAATTTCTCCCAAGCATTATTTGAAAGTGTATATATATATATATGTAGGAAAACATAAATTACTCTTGTGCCCTTCCTCCCCTCCCCCAGACAGGCACTTTTTGGAATAGAAGGAATATTAATTAAAAGGATGAGCTAGTTTGAGAGAGAAGAGAATAAAAAACCACAGAGTTCTTACTGGCTGTAAGCCTTTGCTGTAATAAACTTCATTTTAAGGCCTGTTTTGGTGAATTTGAGTGCCTGAGAGGTTAGCACACATTGTGAAGCAGAAGCAGGCATGAGGCTGTCCTGTCAAGGGGGACAGAGTTTTCTTCAAAAACTACCAGATGTTAGAGAATAGATTTCCAGCAGAAATTCTTTTCACACTTGAACTGGCAGGGTTTTTTTCTGCTGATATGGTGACACAGATCAATTACAATCATTCTGCAAAAAAAGATACTGCTTCCTAGTTAGTCAATTTTTACAGAAGTTTAGGGTTTTTTGAGGATAGCTGATGCAGGCGGAGTGAGAGAAGTACGGTCAGCTGCCAAACTCAGTCACAGATCTCCGGTGCACAGATTGCTCGCTGTCCTATTGTCCTCTGAAGAACACAAATGTGAAATTGAACAAAACAACTACTTTAAGCATTTTCAGCTACATTTATGATTCTCTCCCTATGTGTTTTTTTTTTCTCTCTTTGTGTGGTTTTGTGAACTGTTTTCCTCCAAAAATGCACTTACCAGCAAAGTGCTTATCAACAGTGCTGGAAATTCATATTGCACTCCTGCTAGTATACATGTACTGACAGGAGGATGAGAACTTATTTGCAGTTGTGCCCTGTTAATGACCCCGCTGGAGATTGCTCGTGCAAGGGAGGAACGGTCATGGACTACACACTAGGAGCAGCCAAGTAGATAGTCCACGCAAATGGCCATTGCCAAGAAGCTGCTTAATTACTGCACATCAAAAGTATTGGTCTCGTGTTTTGACAGGCTGGAAGCTGAAATTTTAGGAAAATTAGTTATTTTTCATTATTATTATTTAGGATATAACTAAGCATCCATTGGTGAAAATCTTTAGTCATGAACTTTTTATAAATTTTCAAGGTAACCTGCTTTTACGGACTACATCTAAGTTACGTGGTTATTACCATACTGAAGAGTAGTCTAACTTCATGAACCCTGTACACATAAGCGGCCAGTTTGACACCTCTCTCGAGTACTTCACTGCCTTCATTGGAGTGGGGACTCCTCGGCAACTTGGTGAAAAATAAGTTGCTTCATTATTTTTTTAAACACATCAGTAAGGTGACAACTAGAACAAGATGTTGAAAACTCTAAACAATGACAACTGAGAAATTATGAAAAAAAGATAGTATTTATTTTCTTACAGCATTGTTGCAACATACAAGGCAGTCAGGAAACTATTGAAATGCAGCACCAAATTTAACTTTGTCCTTTTCATCATGACTACTATGATGATTGCTTTCAGCAAAATTTTCAAGAAGCTCTGCACTACCAGCATTTTTCTTGGAACTCTTCCCCCTGGTGCTCATAGAATCATAGAACAGTTTGGGATGGAAGGGACCTTTAAAGGTCATCTAGCCCAACCTCGCTGCAATGAGCAGGGACATCTTCAACTAGATCAGGCTGCTCAGAGCCCCGTCCAACCTGACCTGGAATGTTCCCAGGGATGGGGCATCCACCACCTCTCTGGGCAACCTGACCCAGTGTTTCACCACCCTCAGCATAAAAAATGTCTTCCTTATATCTAGTGCAAATCTACCTTCTTTTAGTTTTAAGCTATTACCCCTTGTCCTATTACAACAGGCCCTGCTAAAAAGTTTGTCCCCAGCTTTCCTGTAGCCCCCCTTTAAGTACTGAAAGACTGCAATAAGGTCTACCCAGAGCCTTCTCTTCTCTGGGCTGAACAACCCCAACTCTCTTAGCCTGTCCTCATAGGAGAGGTGCTCCAGCCCTCTGGTCATCTTTGTGGCCCTCCTCTGGACCCACTCCAACAGGTCCGTGTCTTTCCTGTGCTGAGGACTCCGCGGAGCTGGACGCAGTACTCCAGGTGGGGTCTCACAAGAGCAGAGTAGAGGGGCAGAACCACCTCCCTTGACCCCCCGGCCACGCGTCTTCTGATGCAGCCCACCATACAGTTGGCCTTCTGGGCTGCGAGTGCACATTGTCAGCTCATGTCCAGCTTTTCATCCACCAGGGCCCCCACGTCCTTCTCAGCAGGGCTGCTCTCAATCCCTTCACCCCCCAGCCTATATTGATACTGGGGGTTGCCCTGACCCAGGTGCAGTACCCTGCTCTTGGCCTTGTAGAACCTCATGAGTTTCACACAGGCCCACTTCTGGAGCCTGTCCAGGTCCCTCTGGATGTCATATTGTCCCTCAGACGTGTCAAGTGCATCACTCAGCTGAGCAGGAACTGTAATTCTTCCAGTGTTACTTTTCACAGAGTGACCAATCAAAAATGAAAATGAAGGCAGGATGGAAATACAAAAATACAAACCAACCAAACGAAACAACCCCAATCACCACTCTTCTGCTTCACATGATCCTAAAAGTAAATGACAGCTACTAGGGAAATTGCCTGGGGCCCAATGCAGACAATATTGCAAACACGTACTGGCTGAACATGAAAAATAAGAAAAAACCCAAGATGTCAGAGTCCACAAGGAACAGGATGAGGAGTAATACTGAAAATGAAACCAGCATGTGTCAGCTGGGTGGTGCGTTCTCCTACATGCTTTTTGCACATGTCACATCTCCCTCCCTGAAAATGAACTCTAGACATAAATGAGCTTTAAGGAAAGCTGTCATGAATTATTAGGGGCTGTCCTGGTTTCAGCTGGTATAGAGTTAATTTTCTTAGTAGCTGCTGTGTTTTGGATTTAGTATGAGAATAATGTTGATAATACATATCGTTTCAGTTGTTGCTAAGTAATGTTTATATTAAATCCAAGACTTAATAGGTCCTGGACCTATGCTTAATGAGGAGAAGGACCTGGGTGCGCTGATTGACAAGAAGCTCAGCATGAGCCAGCAATGTGCAATCGCAGCCCAGAAGGCCAACCGTATCCTGGGCTGCATCAGAAGAAGTGTGGCCAGCAGGTCAAGGGAGGTGATTCTGCCCCTCTACTCCACTCTTGTGAGACCCCACCTGGAGTACTGCATCCAGCTCTGGAGTCCCCAACATAAGAAGGACATGGACCTGCTGGAGCCTGTCCAGAGGAGAGCCACGTGGATGATCTGAAGGCTGGAGCACCTCTCCTGTGAGGAGCGGCTGAGAGAGTTGGGGCTGTTCAGCCTGGAGAAGAGAAAGCTCCGGGAAGATCTTATAGTGGCGTTCCAGTACCTAAAGGGAGCCTACAGGAGTGCTGGGGAAGGACTTTTTACTAGGGCATGTAGTGATAGGACGAGGGGGAATGGCTTTAAACTGGAAGAGGGCAGGTTTAGATTAAACATTAGGAAGAACTTTTTCACTCTGAGGGTGGTGAGACACTGGAAGAGGTTGCCCAGAGAGGTTGTTGAGGCCCCATCCCTGGAGGTGTTCAAGGCCAGGCTGGACATGGCCCTGGGCAACCTGGTCTAGTGGGAGGTGTCGCTGCCTATGGCAGGGGGGTTGGAACTCGATGATCTTCAAGGTCCTTTCCAACCTAAACCATTCTATGATTCTATGACTTTTTCAGCTTCCATAGAAGCTGAGAGAGAGCATAGACAGGACAAGCTGGCCAAAGGAATATTCCATACCATAGACATCATGCTCAGTGTATAAATGGAGGTTAGTTGGGGGACAGGAATCTGGGATCACTGCTTGGGACAGGCTGGTCAACCGATCATTGGGTGGTGAGCAATTGTATTACATTACAATTTTGTATATTCTTTTACCATTATTATTATTTTCTCTTCTGTTACTGTTCTATTAAACTGCCTTTATCTCTACCCATTAGGTTTTTTTCCTTTTTCTCCCTCTTCTCCCTACCCTGCTGTGGGGAAGGGAGTGAGTGAATGGCTGTGTGGTCCTAGTTGCCAGCTGGGGCATAGAGAAACTCTTGTATGACAAGAGTGAAAAGTCTGAAATTGCTGCTTGGCTCAGGAAAGTAGCAAGTGAGACATGATGAAAAGAAGGCAAAGTCTTCTGTTTTCTTATGTCACACAGAGTTCAGTTAAATTACAAAGCAGCACATTTAAAGCCAATAAAAAATTCTTCCCTGTCACACATTAAGAAATCAGTTTCCCCACAATACCAATGAATAATGAACTACATTAAAAAAGGAACTGGATATTTGTATGGATAAGAATGATAGCCAGTTACAGGTTCATGCAAATGTACCTTGAAAGAGAATTCAGATGCCAGCCACCAGGGTCTGAAGGTGTCCCTTGGCTTATGATGATGAGGCAGGTGGTTGGTCTGGATGAACCCGGCACTGCCTACCCTAACGCCGCACCCATCCATGTTTACACCAGCCGTGACTGGAGACAGGATACCCAAGCCAGAAGCTGTGCTTGCGGCTGCGAGTTAAATCTGCTGGTGATAGCCTGCCAGCACCCAGGCTGAGGGGATGCAGACCATTCCCTACCATACCCCTCAGCGCTTGGCCTCCAAAGCTGGGTGGCTTGCCAGCTCCACTGGGAATAACTCACTGGCCAGGAGCAGATGGAGAAATTGCTAATCAGCTCAGGGCAAACGTTTTTAGGGGTCTTTATAGGCATTCAGTTCTCAACATGTGCTCAGACATGTCAGTTGACTAGTATATCCGTAGCCAGAGAGACCTGAACTGTGTCCAGTACACCAGTTCCTCCACCTGAAAGATCCTATGCACCAGTATTTTTGCCTGCTTAGGCAATGGTTTCAGCTCTTTCATTCGCATGTCCACTAGTTCTTTGACGCCACATCCCACCAAAGGAGATTGTTGTTTCCATATCTACACTAAATGTCTGTGGAGGCTCCTCTCCACCCCACTAATGCTCTTACAGCAGCACTTCTCATCCACCCAACACACGATGGGCTTGAAAGTCTTGTTACACATGATACAGGATGCAAGGCGGTGATGATACAGCGAAAGCAAAACTGTTTGATGTTTAAATTGCAAGCATCAAAGTCACGAAAGGGCACATGGCCAGCATTAAAACATTTCTGAAATAAGTGGGACAAGAACCTGGGTGTAATCCATCTATTCTCTGGCCATGATTTGACTGTGAGGTAAATTGGGCTTGTTTCTCCTTGGGAAAGATAGGAAATGCAGAGAAGCAGCAGCTTTATTTGGCCCTGAAACCTGCACCTTTGGGTATGGAAACCATAGCCAAGAGAACAAATAAATAAAAGCAACTGCAGAGTTAAGGTTTTGTGCACGCATACTATTAAAAAACCCACAGCAAACATGGGGTTTTTTTAGAGCATCATGTATCAAAGTAGTCATCAAATCTTTATTCTTCTAATTTTATATATAACCCTTAACTAACTGTGTTTTTCTTCTGTCTTTCCCTTCTTTGTCTGAATAACGCTGAGATCAAATACCCTTTCTGCACAGGTAGTTTTGGATTAAGCGTACCTCCCAAGTGTATCTGGAGAAGTTTGTCATAGCTTCATGAATCCCTGAATCAGCGAAGGAAAACATTCCCAACCTGTGCCATAATGAAAACCAGGCTGTTAAGAAACGAAGCAAGTGATTCATTCTTCAAGATAATTTCTACAGAGTGCTGCTTCATTAAAAATGATAGAGTGACAAACTAACGATAATTATTTTGGTTGCTCCTCCTCCTGGAATGGTATCTAATTAAAAGTAACAGCTGAAAAGGAAAAGTACATCATGATTTTTTGAATATATTTAGACACACTAATAGTTGTGGTTTTGCGTTTATATATATGCATGGTCTTTATATGTATATATATAGAACCAGTACTGGGCTATACTGAGAAGAAAATGGAGCCATGCGTGTCTTCTGATGTTTTTGTAGGAATTGGTGTTTTCTGAAACAAATAACTTCAATATAATAGAAAGAAAATATAGCAAGACATTAATTCACCTTTACTCTCCATTTTGTTTAAAAAATTGTAACACTGATGTAAAAAAAACCACCCCAAACTCCCTAATGTTTCAAACCAAAGGAAAAAAACGTTGAAAATGGCTAGTTGGGAACAAAAACCTACTAATGGCTAACATTATTTAAGACTAGGCTACTGTACTGTTGTTGTTATATCGGTCAGCGCTTGCTGAGACAAACAGTATCAGGTCGGACAATACAACTGCTGCTGAATCAAACCCAGACCCTTATCAGTGTGGTTCTCGGCGCTGTAATCGTACAAGTAGGCTTGAAAACCAGCACAGGGACCGAGGGCTCAACGTGGCTGCTATTGCTCGGCAGCGCGCTGATAAGTAACCAGACAGACACACTTTGTTCCGTTTTATGTAATAGCTATTGCAAAGTAAAAGTCAATAATATGTGAGCGGCCAACAGTTCAAGGATGCATCTCACAGTCAGGTGATATGCTCCTGTACCAGGTTATTCTTTAAATGCACGAGGCTAAAATTGACATCCTGCGCTTCAGTGCTACATATGTAACCCCACCAGACAAACACCAAGGTAACCAAACAGCAAGGAGAAAAAAAAATACTTTTATGACCCAACTGAAGTGGCAAACTAAAGAAATTCAAAGTTTACTGAAACAATTCAGGAAATTGAAAGTTTTGGTTAACTTTGTTTAGAGAACAGCTGTAAACTATCAAATAAAATTGTAGGGGTATATTTTACTAAACTTTTTTAATTCTAGGATTTTACGATCTTTCCTCTTCCTCCAAACAAATTACCAAATCAAAAAATTCCACACACATACTCACTAATACCAACTTGACTTGCAAACTAATAGTTGAATAGGATGCCTCAGTGCACAGAATAACTGGAGATGTTGGTATCTCAGAAGAAAGCTGTATACTGTTCTAAGCTAACCTAAATGATTCCTGGGCAATCTTTTCCCCTGTTTCTCAAAGATCAATTCCAAAATCTGCAAGCTTAGCTTCTTCTAAGAAAACTTGTTCATAATCTTTTTGTTTGTTTGCTTTTCTTCAATGTTTTAAACAACTGCATTTTCTGTTACCTTGTCTCCACAGGTTGGTGTTATTACTATCAAATCTGGGTTTTGTCATTGATTTCATACTGTTGTTGCTTTGCTGGATTTTAGCATCTGCACCATCCCAGTGCTTGGAATGATGTTGGTAGGAAAACACCAGCATACTTGCTCATGCAATATATTACTATGACACATTTGGGCTACAAAGGCCTACCAAATTCACCATGAACGTGAAGAGGTCTACCTGTGTTCATCTTGTATGACAAGTGGAATGCAGATACTTTCCCTCTTACAATGCACAAAAAAACCCTGCCCTGCCAGGCACTTGTAGCAGTAACCTAAATGAAAGGCATGGGCCAGTCTTGAAAACTGCAGGATTATAGAAAACATATTTCAGCTTTCCAGGTTAAAACCAGATATACAGATTTGAAAATATTAATATGTTTTTTGATAAGAGACCTTAAATGTCAGAGCTCAAGTCAGATCATTATTGCCTTTTAAAATGCAAATTTAAATAGTGGGTTTTGGTTGTTTTTTTTTTTTTTCTTTTTTAGACATACTTGCTTTTTGTGAGACTTGGAAACCTACGGTTTTATATGTAGGAGCCATCTTTTATGACAGATGGAGTTTAATATCTATAACCACTGTATAGGCTATGCTTACATGAAAAGAAAGATGAGGCTTGATGTACAGACCCCATGCACACAAGCCCATCATATATATCTGAAAACACTAGGAATTATCAGGCTGGTTTTTAAGAAAGTGGACATTTGGAGCAGTGATTTTGAGCTCTTAGTAATCCAGGGAAGATTTGCCACTATCAGAATAGAACTACCCCTCTTTTTAGAAGGTGTTGCGTCAAACTGTACAGTAGATAGATCCTGGTGGCTCCAGCTTAAATCTATGAGCAGTTGTATTTGTCAGGAGTAAACATTAAGCTTTGAATAGTCTGATTTTTATGAGCGTAACAGATTTAACTTTTGTGGCGTTTAATTAATCCCAGATATAAAAAGCTCCTGAAATACCTCTTATTTACCACGACTTATCTTGCATCTGTTAACTAAAAGTGAAAAACACTATAAAAATGCAAATCATGCTTAAGATGATTTGTAGTTGAGAAAGTGTATGGTAATAAAGAAACTAATTTGAGAAGCCAAATGTATGCAGGTTTAAAACAATTCGTTTTCCATGATGAGAAATACAGGAGGGCTTTCCATCCAAGTTGCTAATAGAGACAATTTTAAATAGGCCTTTCTTACAGTAACAGCAGTTAAAACTATTTAGCTGGTTTCAATTCCCATGGGATGAACAGTGACTGAATAATTACAGCTATAATCTTTTCAGTCTCTTCACAAAAGTTTTCTGCAGAACTATGTCATTAAGACAGGGCTTACTGTATGTAACATGTCTATAATTCAGCTGGGCTTAATGGCTCCTACTTATTTCATTTTTTCCATTTTCCTTCGTATTTGGAATTTCATTAATGTTTTGTCACAGAAGTTTATGAAATAGATGAAAATTTGATGTTCTATTTGTCATTTATATACATAAAGATACTGACATAATAGTGAAACTACAGGAAACATCCAGATGCATAAGAACAATAAAAAAAATCTTTTAAAGAAAACTATTTTTTATTTAAATTCCATGTCTTAAGCACTGTGACAAAGTATATTTTTGACGTCTGTATAAGGTCTGAAGTATGTCTGCCCCTCACTCTGCCCTCCCTCCAAATAAACGAGCCAATTTTATACATATCTACAGTATTTAATAAAGACATCCAAAACAGCCAAAGTTTTTACACAATTGTTTCAGCACTTAAAATAAAGAGAAACATTTAATTTGCTCTCACTCAGACAGCAAAATTAAATAATTAAATGGAGACATAACAGTCTTCTGAAG
>NW_009646515.1:348836-370932 GCF_000708025.1 Charadrius vociferus | reverse complement strand
AATATCTCAATGTGATGATTTAACAAAAGCAACAGTTTAATTCAAGCAGTTTATAACTCTGTTCTTATTTAAATGCTTAAATGTTTGCCAGTTAATCATACCTGATCAATAATTAATCAGTACTTCTTTTGAAATCTGAATTAGTATTTTTTTAACAAATTATCAGAAGTTATTCAATAGGGTTTTCTATAAATTCTTTGGCTACATACATTAAGGAAGTTAAATTCACATGAAAGCTACTAGCTACAAGTACCTTAAAAATAGTACACATTTACAGATTATACAGGGATCAGAGTGCAAATGTGATGAGTTATTTTCAATGACTAAGTTACTTACAACATCCATTTTCACATCCCAAACAGAAGGCTGCAGACAAAAAAACTGAGATTCTTAGATTTAGAAATCTCTTTGCAGAGCTTTTTGACCATCTAAAAATGCCTCAAACTAAAATGTTGCTTTATGTAATAATGTTACTGTTTTTAATTATGACACGTAACCTTCAGTGTCTGTCTCTCTCTTTTTTTTTTTTTTGAAGAATGCAGAAGTTCAGAAACTGCTCATATAAAGAACAGAAATACTGGTTGTATCCCCATATGGAATTATAACGATTTGAGATTCTTCTATGTCTTTTGAAGCTCTTTTGTAAGCAAAATATGAAAGCAGAAATCCATGTCAGTTCTCAGAAAAGGCTTAGGGTTATAGTGATTTTGTGAAAATGCTTAATTTTCTTCTTGCAGCATTTCTTCTATTTCTTTATCCCAGTTTTCATCACGCTTTTCTGATTCTGTCACCACCTCATACTCTTGAAGCTCTTGTTGTAATTCCTTTTCCCAATCAGCAGTTTCTTCTACAAGAGATAAATGATGTGCAAGATTAACTTGATAATATAGAATATCACTTATTTATATAAAACTAGATGAATTTGCACTGAATCTCTCTTGTATCTGCAAAACTTTATGGACATTTCTCCTTAAAAATTAAAGGAACTTCAAGATCAGAAATTTTACCTTCTTATTGACCATGGATAGGAATTAATTAATATACATGTCTATAATATTCTTATGTGCATTCTATACTAAAGTTATAAAAAGCAAATATGGATCTTAGTCGTAACAAGTGTCCCTTTGTAAGCTCGTTTCCTACAGTCTTTCAGTCTACTATCAACTGAATCTCCCTTCGTACTTTTAAATCTCTGGAAAAAAAATGAACGAAGTTCAGAAGTTTGTTGGATATACTGTTATAAAAAAAAAAATCACGCTCAAATACTGTGAATAACTTAAAAAAGAAGCAGGTATTCTCCTCACTGACATTTATAGCTAGGCAAGCTCATTTAATCAGGGTTAAAGGTAATCATATTTCCTACTTCAGGGCAAAAAATGAGTCAGAAGGCATTCCTGTGTTGTTAATCTCTGTTTTAATTAGCTCTACCTATCATATGCAAGAGTATGGGCGAGGAAATGGGTGACGCGTTACATGTTGGTTAGTACTTCAGCCTAGATATGAAGGTACGTAATTCCATAGTCCAAGTCACTAAGGCCAGCTGAGATGTCTCTGAACAAATTACACATTAATGACTTATTGAAACACGTCTATCAAAAACCTAGATGCAAGGAACTGATATTACTAGAATTCTTCAAGCGTCGCTATGTATTGGAAAAAATAACAGTTTCAGAAAACAAGGATTCAGCAACATCCAAAACACACTGTAAGATGAATTCTGAAAATAGTATTATAAGCATCTACATATACGTGTTTTCATAGTAAATTGTTCATTGTGTATGGCCAGAAGCACATCATCACAGATTGTTTTTATGCTTTTTAAACTGGCATTAGTTCTTCTGAATTATTTTAATTATAAGCGCCACTTTATTTCCTTCTCATCATTCTCAAAGCTCTTTGCTAAATTTTAACTGTTCCAAATGCATGTAAACTTTTTACAGAGGCATCTGCGAGTTCACAGTCTGATGCAAATATTGCCTTTTTAACTAGTGTCACAAGAAGAAAACATAGCCTGACTTCCAAATACTGTACTTTACCTACAACAACATCAATTAAAGAAAGAAAAATTCATACACAAAAGGATGTATGAAAGACAAGGCAGGGAAAGGAGGAGGTAGACAGAAAAAAATACTCCACTGACACTTTCATAAAAGAGCCAACTAAAAATTGTTTAGGTTATTTGGATTTAAACTCCTCACAGCTAACGTTCTTTGTAAGACATGGTTCAACTGTGGTGAGAATTGTCATTAATTTCTGCAATAATTCATTGCAGGTCATTTCAAACACTTTGAAGCACAGGCATGAATCTGCTTTCTTAAATTGAATTACTTTTTTTTTTTTTTTAAAATCAACCTATCTTAGAATAGCTGTATTTAAGACACAGAAGGTAATAATAGCTTTACCTTCTACTACTGAAGTCTCCTCTTTCTTCTTGTCTAGCACCAGTTGCTCCATTTCTTTTCTTAGGTCTTCTTGATTCAGATTACAGGCATCAAAAGCATCACTCACGAATTCTGATACACCTGGACTTGTGGAAATCTCTTCCTCATCCTGCAGTAAGACAGTTTTGTATAAGTTTATCCAAAAAGGGGAAAAAAATGTCACTGACCCATACTTCCACTCATGTGACTGACTACCTTTTAAATAGAGCCACCACAAACCCAAACCAAATGAATTACTCTGACAATTATTTTTTTTTATAGGCTATTTTTCTTTAAGAGTATTTTTGTACAGACAAAAATATTAAACAGTTGTACTGAAAATGATCTGCTTTTCATCCTAGGCTCCTTTTTGTGTTCTCTTAACAACTTTAATTCTGGTTTTGTAATCTTCAGAAAAAATAATAAACTCCTAAGTAGTTTAGAATGGTACCTAAGACTAATATTAAATTTTGACCACAATTCAATAAGTCTTCTACACACAAATAAGATAGAGACGATTATTCTTTGGAAATCTTTCTAGCTTAATTTAGTTCACTGCTTATTATTGGCAAGTGAATGCACAGCTCTGCTTCTGCCAAGAGTGTTCTCTGGCAGTGATTTTACAATCCAGAAACGAACAAGGGTCACTACGTGTCTAAGTTAAAGGTTTTTGCAGTATCAAGCAAAACTCTTCTTGCTGTTGCAATAAAATAACGTTGCTGTTGCAATGCATCGTTTAGATTTCCTATTCTTAAGCCTGACAACTGCTGAAGAATTGGACAGAACACGGCATGTGAATACATTTTTATGAAGGTACTCCTCATGTCTAAACACAATGGAAACCTTCTACTCCGAACATTTTGGAAATGTCACTCTTCAGAGTAAAAACATATTTTATTATGATGTACAGGGTACTAATGAAAGTATTCTTTAGATAAACTAGTTTCTTCCACTGAAAATGGGTTTAAAGTGTATGCACTAAAAACTAATATCACAACAGAACAGCAGCAGGTTAGGACTGTCAGATATTATATTATTATGGTTTCATAGCACAACTTACTCAAAAGGCTGCATAATTATCTATTAAGTAACAGTTTCACATACTAAATACCAGATAAAATATAACTGCATTTTTACCTCTTGAGATTTTATTTGAGGCTTTATTGTAACAGGCGGTGTTTTTGGCCGTACTGTTTCTATCAAGATGGAAAAAAGAAAAGGTAGATTACAGTTAAATATATAAAGATTTCATTTAATCTCCATAGCTACTAAATGTACAAGGAAATACTGTATTTTAAGTTTTAAGGAATCCTGGTGGTTAAAGGCTGAATTCAGCCATAGGTGAAGCATTTGCAACAACAAAATGGAAGAGAAGCAATTTTCTATTCTTAATTAAGGAAGGCAAATTTAGCAAACCGTTTCCTGGTTATGACTCCAAAGTTAAATCACGGGAATGCCCCTGCCCCTCAAAACAATCCAAAGAACTACGTGTATAGGAACAGCTGCTAACCTGAAAGGATGTCTTCTATAAAAGGCAGATTGCACTGCATGTGACAAGATATTTAGAGTTACAAAGGTGTAGACCTGGTCATGAAATCTAGTTACTGCCTATCACAGAAGTTCCCAAACTCCCCTGGTTGGGTACTACTACTGACATGGGCACTGGTTAGCTCTTAGGCATACCAGACTACATCTGTGTGCACACCCCTAAATACACACGAGAAGAGTCCTCTGCGGCCTCACCTTCTTTCACACAGGCAGAGGAAGTCACTGAAAAACATAAACCCTAGAAGCTGTTCCTGATTTCCTAAGAAAACTCACTGTGCATTCTGTATTTAGTAGCACGGTGCTGGGAAGACAACCATTGTTTACAAGCAAGGACAGATCTTTTTCTTGGCAGGTAAAGGAACACGCCAGCTTTCTTCCTCGTGCAACTGGTAGGATAGAGCAGTCACAGTAAAGAGCCAGGTGGCTGCAAGACCAATTAACATACAGGGCAGGCTGTGGTAGTGATGGAGTGCTTGCTTAGCAGTTCTATTTGTTTAAACATGCAAAGCGGCTCTGAGCTTGCAGCTCTGCTTACTGCAGTGTGCCCGGGTGGAACCTTCCTGCTTACTCAGCAATTTCTGAAGGGGGAATTTTTTCAGGTTTAATTTTTAAAATTAAGATCAGTTCTAATTAAAATAATTCTCTAACTGGTAGCCGTCACTGCTAATACAGCTCATCTACTCAACGCCCAGTACCCTGTCCATCCTCTGTCTTCCTTCCCCTTCCCAATCTTCAGAAGCTGTGTTACTACACCCAACACCACAGCCAAAGAGGCTCCAGCACTGCCTGCTCGGGGAGGCTGTAGAACACTGCACTAACTCTTCACTGTTCAGCACCAAGTGCCCAAAGCACCAAGCTCCATCTGCTGCTCTCAGGCAGAAGTGGCACAGCAGCTCTGCACTGGGCCATGCACCAGTCTGATGTGACAAACGTACTGTTAGTGCTGTTCTGGATCTACTGGTCTGGTGTCATCTCCACTGCTGATGTGCTCTCCGCCCCCAAGGTAACTTCATTCCCAAGTAAATAGTTACTAATACCTGGAGAAGGCCTAGAACTTTGCCTTTTGGTGTAGATCTTCTGCAGTCTCTACACCAGAACATTTGTCTAGTGGACAAATCTTCCATTTGTCCCTTCTTTTTTTCCTTTCACATCAACCATGCTAATTTAACTTTATGAAAACAGCAGGTAAGGAGGAGACAGACAGAGATAAAAATGGAAGGCAATTAATTCTATTTTATAGACATCAGTCAGCTTTAAGAAGAAACTCTGAACACTATGAAGAGTCACCAACAGGCAATTACTTCCAGTTTTAGCCTCTAATTAGGGAATCCAACCTTCAAAAAGGTTATTTAAATCAAAAATAACACAGATGATTCAGAGCTTCCCAAATATATGCAATTTTTGAATCAAACAAAACATGTATTTACCACAGTCTGGTAAATGTATCTTTTCCATTAAAGAATGTACAGTCATTAGGACAGTAAATCTATCTGCATATCCTACACTGGTCACCTGAATTGTATGAGATCCACAACAGGACAAAAGACAGTGCGCTTTTTTTTCCCCTGGTTGTTTTGTTGTTGGGTTTTTTTTGTTTTTGTTTTTTTTTTTTAAATAATGATATGATTTGTTTTCAGTCACAACGGCAATTTTACTAGAATAACTCTTTGGGTATTATCCAGCAACTTTCTCTCTGAATGGCAATTTCCAAGGGTTTGGATGACTCAAAGATAACAGTTTTGTTATTCAATAGGGTCAGTTGCCACCTCTCCTGCAGAGTTGAGACACTTCAATTAAAACAGCTATAGTTTGGCAAATGTGAGTATTGAAAAAAAAAAAAAAAAAAGAGGTTATGCTGGCCTAGGAACTTACAGTTTAAGACTGCCCACTTAACTACATATTTAGCTTACATAAAGGAAACCTTCAGCACTGTAATTAACAATAGAGTAACTTCTATTTGACTAGCTGGTCAGCCACAACAGTAGCAGCCTTCTTTTTTTCTGAAATTGATTTAGTGAAGCAATGATATGCAGAAACAGAAATCAAATAAAAAGCTCAGTGGAAAGGGGAAGCATACTGAGAGTAAACAAAGTTCACAGAATATGCTTATAAACAAAAGTGAAGAAAATATCTTTTGGCAGAATTTGTTTCTAATCTTTCCAAACCCAACCTTTTCCTCTCTACAGAGGACTAAATATAGTAGCAAATGAAAGGATCCAATACTCAACACTTTTGACCTGTTTAGGAGACTGGTAGACAGAGTCCCTTGGGAGACAGTCCTGAAGGGCAAAGGAGTCCAGGAAGGCTGGACGTTCTTCAAGAAAGAAATCTTTAAGGCGCAGGAGCTGGCCGTCCCCATGTGCTGTAAGACGAGCCGGTGGGGAAGAAGACCAGCTTGGCTGAACCGAGAGCTCTGGCTGGAACTCAGGGAGAAAAGGAAAGTTTATGGCCTGCGGAAAAAGTGGCAGGCCACTCAGGAAGACTACAAAGATTGTGTGAGGCTATGCAGGGAGAAAATCTGGCTACTGCTGTAAAAGGCAATAAAAATGTTTCTATAAAAACATTTCCAACAAAAGGAAGACTGAGGAGACTCTGCATCCATTATTGGATGTGGGGGGAAATATAGTGACAAAGGATGAGGAAAAGGCTGAGGTACTTAATGCCTTCTTTGCCTCAGTCTTTAATGGTAAGACCAGTTGTTCTTGGGGTACCCAGCCCCCTGCGCTGGATGACAGGGATAGGGAGCAAAATGAACCCTCCCATAATCCAAGTGGAAATGGTGAGTGACCTGCTCCACCACTCAGACACACAAATCTATGGGGCAGGATGGGATCCACCCAAGGGTACCGAGGGAGCTGGTGGAAGTGCTCACCAAGCCACTTTCCATCATTTCTCAGCAGTCTTGGCTAACCGGGGAGGTCCCAGTTAACTGTAAGATAGCAAATGTGACACCCATCTGCAAGAAGGGGCGGAAGGAGGATCTGGGGAACTACAGTCCTGTCAGTCTGACCTTGGTGCTGGGGAAGGTTATGGAGCAGATCATCTTCAGTGGCATCACGCAGCACATACAGGACAACCAGGCGATCAGACACAGTCAGCATGGGTTAATGAAGGGCAGGTTCTGCCTGACTAACCTGATTTCCTTCTATGACAAGGTGACCTGCTTAGTGGATGAGGGAAAGGCTGTGGATGTTGTTTACCTGGACTTCGTAAGGCTTTTGACATTGTTTCCCACAGCATTCTCCTGGAGAAACTGGTCGCTCCTGGCTTGGATGGGCATACATTTCACTGTGTGGAAAACTGGCTGGATGGCTGTGCCCAGGGAGTTGTGGTGAATGGAGTTAAATCCAGTTGGTGGCCAGTCACAAGTGGTGTTCCACAGGGCTCAGTGCTGAGGCCTGTTCTGTTTAATATCTTTATCAAGGATCTGTACAAGGGGATTGAGTGCACCCTCAGTAAGTTTGCAGATGGCACCAAGTTGGGCAGGAGTGTTGATCTGCTTGAGGGTAGGAAAGCTCTACAGAGGGACCTGGACACGCTGGATCAATGGTATGAGGTTCAACATGGCCAAGTGCCGGGTCCTGCACTTGGGTCACAACAACCCCATGCAGTGCTACAGGCTTGGGGAAGAGTGGCTGGAAAGCTGCCTGGTGGAAAAGGACCTGGGGGTGTTGGTTGATAGCCAGCTGAATATGAGCCAGCAGCGTGCTCGGGTCCCAAGAAGGCCAATGGCACCCTGGCTTGTATCAGGAATAGCGTGGCCAGCAGGACTAGGGAAGTGATCATCCCCTGTACTCGGCACTGGTGAGGCCGCACCTTGAATACTGTGTTCAGTTCACTAAAAGACAGACACTGAGGTGCTGGAGCGTGTCCAGAGAAGGGCAACGAAGCTGGTGACAGGTCTGGAGAACAAGTCTTATGAGGAGCGGCTGAGGGAACCAGGGCTGTTTAGCCTGAAGAAAAGGAGTCTGAGGGGAGACTTTATCACTCTCTACAGCTACTGGAAAGGAGGTTGTAGAGAGGTGGGGGTCAGTCTCTTCTCCCAAGTAACAAGCCATAGGACAAGAGGAAATGTCTTTAAGTTATCCCTGCGGGGGTTTAGATCAGACATTAGGAAAAATTTCTCCACTGAAAGTTTTGTCAAGCATTGGAACAGGGTGCTCAGGGAAGTGGCTGAGTCACCATCCCTGGGTGTATTTAAAAGACGTGTTGATGTGGTGCTGAGGGACATGGTTTAGAGGTAACTTGGCAGTGCTAGGTTAATGGTTGGACTCGACCTTAAAGGTCTCTTCCAACCATAACGATTCTATGATTCAAAGATCTCTTGTGAGGCACTACAGAAACCAGAGAAGACAGTCCCTACTCTTAATAGTCTATAATATAATCCTATCAGTTGGTGTAATAAGAAATCCAAAGGAACAGAAATGAAAAAGAGATTTAACAAAATCACAACAATAAAGTAATACAAGAAAGAAAGAAAATTAGACAAATGCATTTAGATGCCAGTTAGTTGCAAAAGTTTATGCCATTATAAGAATCCCCGCAATTTCCTGAGTTAATGGTACCTGCACAGTGTGACAGCAAACACAATTTGCTCATAGAAAATGACAGAATTGGGAGCTGAATATGTAGCGTGTAGAAGTGACTTGACATGAACAGGCAAGTAGGAAATGAACCTAAATACAGTCAGCACTAAAAGGTAAAGACAAAACGTTTCTGACATTTCCTCTATTGCTCTTCTCTTTCTGCAGAGAGAAAAGAACATCCTTACAAAACTACAAAAACAGTAGGAAGATTCACTATCATGTAATTCTCAACTTCATTTTTTAACCTGCACATATTTTAAAGGCACATAAGAAAATCAAACCAAAGGTAAGTTCTGTACTCCTTTGCTTAAAGCAGTCTTTTGAACTGTACTGAGCAAAAGAATTACATCGTTATAGTAAACATATAAATCATGTTGGGCTATTTCTATACTGTCTTTGTCAATCTTCCCAGGGAGGGAATCCTGCTCCCTACATCCCACTGGTGTGTGCTGGCAATAGTTACTCTCCTCAAAGGCCAGCATCCTCTGGAGGGCACAAGGCCTACGGTCACTTTGCATAGATTTGGCCTAAGTCTCCTCTGTGCTCCATGTAACATGCTCAAGTGAGGCCATGATTTTTTTTAAGCTTAAATAGACTGAAATAATGTGAGTAATGTTTCTATGATTGACAGCATGCTGTTCAACATGGGGACATGCTGCAATGTTTGACTGTATATAGCCCATTGGGACAGCAGACAACTGTCCTGGATAAAGGGAGTCAGAATTAGTGCCTCTTTGTCTGCACAGTAGATTCTGGAGTGACCTGTCCTGTCAGCATTGCTTGGATTTTAACTCAGATAAAACTAATTTGTTCATTCTAGATGGGGACCTTGCCTATGCTCACACACGCACACTCTGAACAGTACCTACGAGAAACAGAATGAGACAAACTAACAGCAAAAGCACACATACACAAAAAAAAGCTTGAGGAAACTACTACAGTCCTTTTTGAAAAGGCATCTTTTATGCAACATGCAAGCCCGACTCTGTAATACCCTTTGTAACCTCCCCTTCACCGCAAGGCTTAGCTGCCTGTGTCCAAGGAGCTAAGGCCCAGCTGAGTAACCTTAGCTCAGACTGTGCAGAAAATTACTAAATTGTGCAAAAGAGCTGTGAGAAAGTCTGTAAAAAGATAAGAAAGGTGAAATTAGAAACTGAGCTAGAATTAGAAAGATGGGCTTGTTAGCAGTGCAAGGACTCGAGGAAAAATACCAATATGGCAAGATACTATATTTGAAAGGGGAGAAAAAAGTCAACTTTGCAGGGATCAGTTGCTTGTCAGTCAGGCCAGCAGTGTCAACAGGACCTCAGCATTAATGGATTTTCTGGATTTTGACAGTTTATTGATTTTGAGGATAAGAGAATCTGTTCCAAAGTGCAGTGAAGGCTTTCTCCTTCTGCCTAATGCCTACCCAGCCTGCCAAGATTGTTCAGGTGTCTTATCAGGGGTGTTGAGCATATCTATCTTAAGCTAAGATTTAATTAGGTACTAGTTACCTTTTGTCTTAGTAACTGCTTTACACTCTTTAAGCTGCAGATGTTCCTGCTTGCAGAATTTATTTGCATGCAGATAAAGATGCCCAATGGTTCAGTAAGTCAGTAAGAATAATCTGTATAAACTGATCAGTGTAAATGAAGATGCCTACTTTCAAGTCGCTTTTTCATCTCAAGGTTGAATCCCAGGTAGTCTCTTGGGCCCCATCTTCCTCGATTTCTATAATACATGGTCTGTCTTTCCATGTCCTGCATGAGTCTCTGCCTCTGCTACCACAGTAATTCTACTCCTGTATCACTAACTTTGCTTGGCCTGAGGCCTAAGCAAAAGCCAAGAACAAACTGTATGCCAGCTGGCTGGGTTGGCTAGTACCTCTCGTCTTATCAGGTGAGCCAAAGTTACCTCCTGCTTCTTTCAGGCAAGTCAAAAAAGCACACCAGAGACCACTAGTGGTCTTGAGCTGTTATAAGCCAAGTACAAAATTTCATCTCTTGAGATTTCCACTCTTCTGACAAAGTTGGCTGAAATTGGAAAATGACTTAAAAGCACTTAGGAGCCCCCCTCTTCCACCATCTAGAAAAATAGACCAAGAATGATGAGAGAAGCTCTGATTTTATGAATCCAGGATAAAAATTTGATGTCACTTGATGTATACAGTCAGCTGTGCTAAAACAAACCCTTTCCATACCTTTCAGTTGACTATCCTCTTCTCTGCCTTTGTTCTCTTCTTTTCCTACTGCTTGCTGTTGAGCTGCAAGTGCGGTGATTTGTGCAGACTGTTTAATTAGGGACACCCTGTAGAAATAATTTCTCCAGAAGACCTCCTCTTTTACGCTAGAGACAGCAAACAGATTTTGATTACTACGTTTGGAAATACGGTTCCTTTTACCACCTAGCAATGAAATAAAATTAAATACTCAGAGGGAAGGAGCAGGAACAGCTGCCTTTTAAGTAAAAACTTAGAAATTTGTGATATTAACACAGTTTTTTAAAAACTGTCATTGTAGAAGTTCTTGGTCTCTTACAAGACAGTTACAATGGACTTGGGCATATAATAATAATAATAACAGCAACAACGACATTATTAAGAAAAAGCTTAACAGCATGCAGCAATACATAGTTTGGAAAAATATTACGCTGTTCCATCTCTCTTGCCAAATACATAAACAAACCCAACATGCCAAATAACCCTGTTCTGTTCACTTATGCTCCAAAACCAACATTTTATCATTGTCAAACTATATTCATCTACATCTTTCCTAGACCTGAGGTGGAACTGGAACATCTTTGATCTACAAGCAGAGGCAATTCCTAGATTGCAGCTGAACTATTTCACTATCTTCACATCTTTCAGCATGTCTGCAGAACCTTCCGTAACTTCTCGCAAACAACCAGCTCTGATAAGCAGGAGACTATCCCATTTCTTAGGTCATGTTTCCTTCTGATAATCCTCCAGGTAAGCAAGGAAAAAACCCAACTTTAACCCAGAGGGAAGAAAAGTCAGAAATAGCAAGGCCTGTGGGGAGGAAGGTGTGTAGGTCAAGTAAGAAAGAAAGAGAGTGAAGTTACCTTCTCCCCATTCAGGCAAACGGTGACTACTGAGACTAAGAACAGAAAAAAAATAAGTTAAGCAATGGGGTAGGACAGGTAAGGATAGCATGACCAGACGCTAAAGACAGAGCATCAGAGGCAAATCTGATGAAGACCTAGAATATGGGCAGAGCTTTAGGACTGACAGCAGCAAAGAACAGCAGGGAATGGAGTAAATAACATAAGGAGCTGGGAAGGTTTATAAAAGGAGGAGATTTAAGACAGCAAAGTGCACGAAGAAATATGTTTTCTTTCCTGTTTCCATCCTCAGACAAAAGACTAATGAAAGATTTCTTTCCTGTTTCCATCCTCAGACAAGAGACTAATGTTGGGAACTCCTGCTTAAAAAGAACTTTGACCTGTGAAACAAGCTTAAGGAGTAGAGTCCTGGACTGGACAAGGAAGGAGAACAGCACTGGAATAAAGCTGGGATCAAGAAGCCATACTGCAACAGGCCAAAACTGCTGGGACAAAGACCTTATGGATCTTTTAGTTAGGTCCACTAGAAGGAAGGCAGTCACAACACAGAGCTTTTCCCGTTGCCTATTCAAAACCAGTTTTTCTTGCTTGCATTGCTGCTGTTTTGTGATGCATTCTTTCACCATTTCTCCAGGGGGCTTCTGACTATCTCTAATGACCTTTTTGGGGTGTCAGTTACACCAATAGATCTGAACATTTTTGTTGCTGCATGTACCTTTGTTCGGGAAAAAGATTTTCAATTAATTTAGCACACTGTACACAGAAAAATTTAAAGCCTCTCCCATACTTCAGTCAACAGGTTCTGAATTTCTAACAGATCTACTTCTGTTCTTTTCTCTAATTGCTAAACTACAATGCACATGCAACATTCCATACCATTTGAAATTAGCAGATATAAAATACATACAGAGGAAGTATATAAAGAAAGAATTTAAGGAAGTGAAAAGGAGTAATTTATGAATATTTACAGACACATTAAAAAGTACAACCATACACAGTTACCAGCAGAAATTACTTACTGTTTGGGAACGAGATCAAACCTCATCCTATTGAGAAGCTGATCTTCTTGTAACATCACCATTGCAACAGGGTACATTTGATCAAAGTCAAAATTAAACTGCACACCTGCTGGAGGATCCCGCAGAAAATTTCGTTTATCCTTTGAAGAACATATTTATGGTCATTAACCGTTATCAGAAAATGGATATCATATTCCACACACAAGACCAGCAAAGCAATCCCACTTCCCACATAATTCTACAATACCACAAAGCTGCAAAGCCTTTATAAAAATGAAAAAATTATATTGGTGATCTACTTTGGCTCAAGTTGATACTGAAAGAACTATTTATGCTTGCAGATAATTAGTGCAGTGACAGACACATTAAAAGACATATACTAAAAAATACATAATTTAATAATGCCAGCCAAAATTACTTTAAAAAATAAGGGAGGTTTTAACCTCTCTAACAGAAAAATTTCAGATCTTCCACGAAACTAAATACTTACTGCTGATAAGGCCAGTATTTGTTGTTGAATTGTCTCTTCTTCATTGCTGTCTACCCAGGGAGGCACTGCTGCCTCTGTTATTGACAGGAAGAAAATACTTACATGTGTATTACTTAAAAAAAACCAACCACCCAAACCTCACATAAAGTAGCATATGATGTCACAAAAATGAGCAGACTTACATCAGTAAGCCAATTCATTGTTCCTTTTCCCTAAACTAAGCTCATGGCATAAAAGAGAAAGTCTAAGAATGGATCTTTGCTCATCAGAGGTAAAAAAAAGAATAAATAATTTTCTGGTTTTGTAAAGCAACTGTGGGGATTTCTTTGCAGTGTGCATGAGTCAGAACTTGGTGACTCATACTTTCGTTAACTGAAGTAGTGCTGTATACCTGGTTAAGCCGCACGCAAATAGAAATGTCTAGATTCACTTCAAACATGTAAACTTTATCTAAAATAAGTTTTCAAAATCATTTACTATTGTATTAATTTGCTAACACCCAGAAGACAGCAATTCTTTAGCGATGGAGAAAAATAAGTTATAAATTTGTTATAAATTACAACATGCTACACGCTGAATAAGCATACTCAAGTTCAGCCGATCTATATATTTACACAAATACTTCCACAATAGTTCCGTAGGCTGTACATAGAGGAAAATAAAATATTGTAGATGTGTAGAAATCTATTAATCTCTTCACTGTCAGTGCAGATTCAGCCTACAGAGACATTATGATGCATCTGTAACAGTTAACAAATAGTTCTTGTGCACTTAAACCAACAATGCTTATTTGCCTATGCACCTGACATCAGCAAGATCTTTCACCCACATGGATTCACACCTGATGCTAATGCTTCTTTCAGTTAGGCCATCTGTTACTCCTTCTTTCGGCAATCTAGCTACCTATTTTCATGAAACTTGTAGAAATACATTAACAGATGCCAAAGTTTGCTACGGGACAAAAAAAGACAGAAATACAGACAACGCAATCACATAAGAAGTCTTGCAAGAAGAAACCAGAGTAAGATATTAACTACAGACAATATGAAAATTTTTATCACAATCCATTTAAAACCAGCTCATTCTCAAGATGAACAATAGATTAACTGTCAGAAATTACTGCATTCAGGTAACACATTAAAAGAGATTAAACACAATGTAAAAAAAAAAATTTGGCTTATTTTAAAGTCTCAATAGATCCACTGATGTCAATAGTACATGGGTGGGTAACTCAAAGGATTTAGATCACAGATAATTATAAAGCAAATGATTTATGGGAAAGCAAAAGAGCAATTATGCCTTTAATGTAAGCAGAGCAACTCCTACAGCAATACTAATTAAATACTATAGTGCACACCCTAACCCGTGTTTTTCATGTCGTTATGAAAGTACGACATGATCCCTAATGCTCAAAAGTAATCAGCATACCTCTTTTCAATAAATACACAGGTTTAAGTTTCAAAACAACAATAAGAGATCAGCTTTGCTAGCACAGTGATCTTTGAGTTAATTTCACAAAGCCCAATTTGGTAAAAAAAGAAAATCTAAACCACCTAGATAATGTAACACTAACCTCACTTAAAAATGTCATCTTCCTGTTCCACAATATATGTTAAGTTCTGCCGTAATGTGTTTCATTAATCAGAGTTTTGATAGATTAGGTTTAGATATAGCTCAATTATCCAGTTTCCAGCAAGTTTTAGCTTATGCAATATTATGCATTATCAAAAAAGCATACATTACCTGATTTTTTTGTTTGCTGCTCTTGGACAAATTTCTTCTGTTCCTTCTGAAAATCTCCAATAATTGTCTAAAATAAAAATTAGGGAACCACAATAAAAAAAGAAAATTCACTCCTCTTGTTTCATGTTCACTCTGAAAGTGCTTTCAAATACAGTGCAGGATCATATTCTTATATCCCTGGTGGCCCTTTCTGTAAATTAAAGGTGTTTCATGTAAGTCATACATTCCCATTTACCAAAACATTTGATTTCGCCTTTAAAAGTTTAACCTATTGTGTATGCTTTCAAAATTACATTTATAGTTTTATCAAGTTCAGGGGACAAAAAAAAAGAGAAGGAAAATCGTAGCTGATAATTTGAATATCAGTATACTATGCATACACACTTACCACCTTACCATATCAAATACAGATAACATAGACTGTTTAGACTTATTTAAACATGTTTTTAAAGCATTAAACATTTAAGGATACCCTTGGCCTTACAGTAAGTTTCAAGAGTTACCTATGGAATATATCCATTGCAATAAATCGGACTTGTAAAATTGTTAAGTATGATTTTAAGAATGTCTGCTTAGCTGAAATAAAATAATTTCTCCATTTATGTTGTTGACAAATTTTCATCAAAAAATTATGTTCAGAAATATCCTATATTAAATTTAGAATTAAAAAATGGAGAATGATCTCAGAAGTCAGCATGCCATAATCTAGAAGTAACACTGCAAATGTTGTTCTGTAGTTGAAAGCAGAGGGAAAAACCCATGAAGCTAGAAATTAATACTTAAACCACTCACAAAATACACATTTTATGCAGTGAGGTCTATGGCTTAACAAGTTGCCACAAAGCATGCAAGTCTTCAAACTAAATCCTGATAAATTCTTTTTATTTTTCCTTCAAAAACCCATCATTTCAGTTTAAGATTAACATCAGTGAAAGAACTACTGTAGCACCTGTTACAAAAGTAGATCATTGTGATTCCTCCTGGTTGTAAGTTATATGAATTTTCTATATTTATGGAATAAAATAATTTATATGGTGTAAGAAAAAAACTTTACAATGATACTGCTATAATCCCATTTCTCCCATATGTAAACTTATTAGTCAGAACAGTGAATTCATATTACTCTAAGGCATTCACAGAAAATGGTATTTTAAGCATAAAATATGCTGTAGGTACTTAGCTACAGTTTCATATGAACATTATTATTTGTGTATTAAATTACCAAATTACCTTCTTTCTTATTTTTCCTTTTTGATGTGGATCAAAATCACGTTAGACTCTAATATACTGTAGTAGGACATATAACTCTGCTATTACATATACACCATTGTCACTAAAATTCAATGAATTCTGGAGACAAAATTCAATCATAACAGGAATTTAGAAGTGTCATTTGATGATTAATTTGGAAGACAACACGAACACTAATTTTATTAAGAAACTGAACTTTATTGTATTAAAAAAAAAAAAGGCAACACATTAGTTGCCTTGAAGGGGTGTCAGACAGGAGCAGAAGGAGGGGTCTGGCTGCATCTCTCACATCTGTCACCCCTGGATGCACTGTCCCACGACAGCTGTGTGTTTTTTGGCCAGTTCCCTTCCCCTCTACCCTCACTAAAAAGCACACAACACTACATAGCACTTACTGCTGCTTCCGCCCCCTTTCTGCCAAGTTCATGAGTTAAAGCACTGGAAGAACGCTTGCTGGCAGAAGTTAAGCAACTGGAGCTGGCAGCCAGGAACAGGGAGGGCAAGAGACAAGTCGGGGTGAGGGAAAGAACAGGACAATAGTGAGCTGTTTCACTAACTCACTGGGTCTTAGGAAACTCTACCTGTATAGCTCTAGGGTCTTAGCATACAACATCCACAAAGGTGACCTAATTTTGAATCTTGCTTCAGAGATGCATTTATGGTTCAAGCTATAGCATTCCTCTTTCCACCTAAATAAACTAGGGAAAAAAACTAACCCACACATCTCCCAGACATCCCCCAACTGCCTGTCTCTACTCATTCTTCCAGCCTTTCTTCCTATGTCAGCCTTTTTCGTATTTTCTTCTAATCATTCTCCAGTGTATTTACATCCTGAAGGAAAGGAACACAAGTGCAGCACCGAGTAAAGGAGAGTGACCGTTTTTTGGCATGTCTACCCTGAATAAAAGTTTCAGTCGCATCATTTATCATGACAAGAGAGATCTGCTCTTGAAATACAGAATTCCTAAAGCCAGCTTAAAGAAATGCTATCACTTGCCAAATTTGCCACAATACAACAACAGGAAGCAAACAGATCTTTCAGATCAGTATCTAGAAATAAAATACCTTATCAATGATACTGTCAATTTTTCCATCTTCTACAGACTTCTTTATCGTCTGTGCTGTTTCGGCAACGGATTCAGATATCTTTTTTGTAGCAGCAGTGGCAAAATTGAAGAGGTAACCTTTCACAGACAAGAAGAGAAAGACCTGAAAAAAGATCTCTTTACATCCAGTTCTCTTACTAGATTTATTTTCCTTTCTATTTAGACATTTGTATACCTACTTGAAAGCTTCTTTCAAAATAATTTAACCCAGCTTCTGGTCTACAAAGAACTCCTAAAATCTTATTTATTCTTTTCCAGTTTGTATTATTCAGTGATGATGATCAAACTGTATGTTTGATCATAACTTTCTGTGAAACAAACTTTTATGCATGAGCCTTGTTTACTAAATCAACCATTCCTAACAGTCCTTGAAATGCTGCTTTCCAATTAATTTTCTAAAGCAACGTGTCTTTCCTAATTTCATTTAAGTATTCGGGAGACATTAAGCAATAAAATAACTTTAGCAACAGTATTTAAAAAGAATTATATTATTTAAGAAAATCAACATGCACAATAAAGTCTCATGAAGTAAGGCAGCACATGCATGAAAAATTTCAGCAAGTAACACTTGAGATTCCTTCAGAAGTTTTAAGATAGAAGCCTGCTCTTGACATTCGCCCTTTTCTATTTTGCATTGTGTTCTTCTTTTTAGCTCCACTGTGGCTCTGTTTGCTTATTTTTCCTGAGTATGTTCAGTGTCAGAACAGCAGTAACAAATATTTCCAAAGACTAACTAGCATTTTTTTATATTAGCAGTGCTGAAGCGAAGAAAGGTGGCAGCGAAAGAACTATGTAGCATGGGTAGCTGCATGGTATTGTTCATTTTAAATTAAAGTGAACAAGCCTGCAAGCAGCAAGATGTATCTCACAAACCATCAGAAACATTAAGTATCAGTTTATTGACAAAGGATCTTAAAGCAGCATTGGTATTGTTTATTTCTCAGATAATGACATGATGTCACAAGGGCTTTATTACATTTGAACAGTTGTATTATGACTGTAATACCACAGTTATGGTACACACAATGATAAAATGTCTGCAAGTGCCATAGTAAATATAATAATATAGTAATTGCAGAGGGATCTAGGTAGATTGGAGCATTAGGCAATCATCAATGGCATGAAATTTCACAAGAATAAGTGCCGGATTCTGCACCTAGGATGGAATAATGCTAAGCACAAGTACAAATTGTGAGATGAGCGGCTGGAGAGCAGCCCTGCAGAAAGGGATCTGGGGTGCTGGTGGGCAGCAGGCTCAACAGGAGTCAGCAGTGTGCGCTGGCAGCCAAGAGGGCAAACAGCATGCTGGGGTGCATCAAACCCAGCATGACCAGTCAGTCAAAAGAGGGGATGAATTTGCTGTATTCAGTGTTGGTGTGGCCTCCCCTTGAGTACTGTGTGCAGTACTCAATTTAAGAATATAAGAAGGATGTGAAGGTCCTTGAATGCATCCAGAGGGCAACAAAGACGGTGAAAAGGTTGGAAGGTATGTCCTATGAGGAGCGGCTGAGGACTCCGGGCTTGCCTAGTCTGGAGAAAAAGAGGCTGAGGGGTAATCTCATTGTTCTCTACAGCTTCCTGAGGAGGGAAGTGGAGAGGGAGGTGCTGAGCTCCTCTCCTTGGGATCCAGTGATAGGATTCCAGTGGGAATGGTTTAAAGGTGCACCGGGGGGAATTAGAGTGGACATTAAGAAACATTTCTTTACTGAGGTGGTGGTCAAACACTGGAACAGACTTCCTAGAGAGGTGGTCGATGCCCCAAGTCTGTCAGTGTTTAAGAGGCATTTGGACAATGCCCTTAACAATATGCTTTAACTTTTGGTCAGCCCTGAAGTGGTCAGGCAGTTGGACTAGATTATCATTGTAGGTCACTTCCAACTGAAATAGTCTATTGTATTCTATTTCTAGGGTTCGCAGTAGTAACGGTAGATCTAAACTGCACAGTAACTATCAAAGATATATTTGAGGCATTAGTAAGAATGCAAAGCATGTGGCATGGTAAGAACATTTTAGTTATTCCAGAAAATCAACTTTGACTTTTATACAAGGGACTTAAAAAACCCAGCACTTCTGTTTCAAATAATCAAAAAAACACCTTCCTTCAAGACTTCACAAAAATTTCAGTTTCCTTAGGGGTTAGAAATGTAAGAAATAACCTTACCATGCAAAAAAAATTTTAGTTGTTCTAACACAGTTGTTTGCCCCTGGTAGAATGAATTACTTTGGAACATTCACGTCACTTTTTGGAAAGCTGACTGTTCTTTGTGGCGTATAAAATACTCTTTATGATATCACCAAATCAACACTGAAATACGCAGATGCCTAGCCAGCCCTTAGCAAGCCAGGTTTTTTATATGTAACTTCCATTTATAAGCCACAGAATGGTGGCAACCAAGCTTCACTCAAGTACTTGCTAGCATCTTTCATATCTGCTATCAGGCTTTACAACCCATCGCATGCTTCACGTTGTATAAAAAAGCCTATATTCTACACTTCAGATATAGACACATATCCCCCTTACAACAGTAGAGGAAGCAGCAGCCTACTGGTTTGTTTCCTTCCTACCAGCTTTTATTGGTTGTTTTATGTATCCCTGGAAACTTTCTCATATGCAATTGTTTGATGTGCAAAAGGTGCTGAAACATTTGCTATCCAGCAACATTTTGGTATTGTTGGGCAAAGTGGTTTTGACCAGTCTTGGAACCAGTCAGAAGAGCAAAATGCTTTTTATTTTCATTAAGGGGAAACATTCTTCTGAACTAAGGTACTTAAAAACCTCAATAAAAGGTGGTACTTAGCCTTAGAAAAATAGAATTAATGGTGGAAAAACAACACTTCCACTTTCAAATGACCAAGAAGGTTTCCCTCCCTCTTGCAAACCTATGTCTTTATTAAGAATATGTATCCAGCAATCTTTCTATTATTAGTTCATGTTGACAAACTAACCTTTGCAGTGATGTGATAATGAGCTAAAAAAATAATATATAAGGGTCAGTTTTACCAGTAAAATTCTTTATGTGGTAGGGGAGTCTTTCCACACAGCGACCCCAGTGGTTAGTAGTCATGCACATATTTCTAGAGTTATGCGTTATAACAGTGATGTCCAAGTCCTTACAAAAGAAGCCTTTCCACCACCATCTTCGCTGGTGTCACAGACAAGACATATACAGACACAAATCCATGAATCCATGGGTCAAATGAGAACCAAATTCTCACTTCCAGAGCGAATTATGGGATGAACTTCTACATCTGTAAGAGTAAATATTTATTCTTCCCCTGAAAATACAAAGTCTTTCTTCTCCTCCTGAACAATCAGAGTGATTACCAGATTAGGATTGATTTACAAGACAAGTATTTGACCAAACTACACAGATAATCTGCTGCAGTTCAGATAGCCCAAAGCAAAGCACAGTAAAGAACCATCTCAGACTAACCCTTCAGATGATACTGGTCCAGCATTTCAGAGCACCAGTAAAAAAAAGAAAACCACAAAAAACCAAAACACTTCAGCACCGAATACAGAGCTGTACTTTGGATTAATTTTGTCTAAGAATCTACTATAGTAAACCAGAATTCTTTCCTGTAGCCAGTTACAGACCCGCCTTATTACAGATTAGTTCAACCAAATCAAACCCCATTACCCCACACTACTTCACGAAGTACATAATTCTGTATGTACGCATCATTTCTCACACAGTGACAACAGAAGAGATACTTAAAGAAATGCTGTTCATTTAGTAACAATTATGAAAAATAAGACAACTGAAAGGAACAATTGCAGCTATTTACTTGGATCATATTTTAAACATCCTTTTTTTTTTTAATCTCCAGTGAGGCAGCATCCTGTGCACAGAATTGTTAGCAACTTAAATGTTCCCTGTTGTCAATAACTGCTACTTAAAAAGAATCTCAGAAATGCAGAAACATGAAGATGAAATAAGAGAACTGCGTCCCTTCCAAACTTCTATCTTTATCAATTGCCTAGGACTGTTTCAGAACTGTGGAAAAGACTGGGCAGCAAGCTGCATGAAAAACAACACAGAAGTGATGTATGCCATAGATTGTAGTTAACAAATATAGTTTCAAAGAGATGCAAAACAAAGATACGTGAAAAAATAAAGTAAAAAGGGGTAGGGAAGAATGACTTTTAATGCTTCTTCACCCCGATCATTTTCCATACTAGCTAAACTGAGCTGTGTTACCATTTGCATATGGAAAGATATGCTTCAGAGCCATTTTGCTCCGGTCACCTCAAACTTGTGTTCCTCGTTTTGCATCACTGTGCAAACTACATTGGAGTTGTAGCTAGCTAGACGAGAAGCAATTTTTCTTTTACAGTTGTTGAACAGGGAACAAACACACTTTACTCATCTTAAACCCATCTGTAACTGCTTAGTTCAGCTAAAGCTTTGGTTAAAGTGCCAATAAGTACTCGTAACTTCTCCTGTAGCCCCTAAACATTCACTAAACTGGTCTACCTTCAGTTCTCCAGTTGCCACCGCATGCTAGTCTCACCACACCAAGGGAGTTTTGCTGCTAAGGCTACCTTTTTTAAAACATAAAACAAAAAAACCAACCCAGACCCATAGCAGCACTCCCCGGGTGAAGACACCAGGGCACGACACACCCCTCCAACAGGCGAAGCTGTTCCTTTACTCAAGCCTTCTCCCTGCACGAAGGCCTCCACCAGCGATGTGTGTGGGAGGGGGAGGCGATCCACACCCCTCCGCCGCGGCCCAGGGTACCGCGGGGGAGCGGAGCGGGGGCGGCGGAGGCCCTTGAGCCGCGGGGAGCCGCAGGGTGGGGGTGTGCCCCGGGGCTGGCGGTACCGGGGGGCCCCCGCCTAGCTCCCCCCGTCCCCACCGACGGG
>NW_009646515.1:331098-348049 GCF_000708025.1 Charadrius vociferus | reverse complement strand
GCTCGGCTGCCGCCGGCCGCTGGCCGGAGTGCAGGGCTTTTGGGGTGGAGGGCTCCGAAATCCCTGCTGAAGAGAGCCAGCTCTTGTTGGTGCGACTAAACGGAGTAATTCGTGTTCCTCTCGGCTTGCGCCGATTTCCAGTTCCCAGCAAAATGTTTGCTTCCAGTAGCCTCTTTTTTACTTTTTTTTTTTTGCTTTCCCTCCCTTGTTTCCTTCTCACAAGTCACTGCCCAAGCCACCTGGAGTTGTTTGGTTTCTATTGCAAGTAAACACTTAAGCTGCTGAGAAATTGCTATTCTTGCTAAAATCACAGCGAGATTTTCATTTTGATTGCTGTAAGCAAGGTGACAGGCTTTGAAAGTTTTGAAGTGGCACGTATTCAAGATTTATACCTGTGGAATTAATCCCCCCCTCCCCTTTGAACATGGCTTAGTTCATTGTGAAATGTTAATGTTGACAACTACATTAGCTAATTTATGAAGGAGGAGTCTGAAACGGAGGAGGTAGGCTCCAAATCTTAAAATCTATGCTATTAAAAAAATATTTACATGTTAAAATTAAATAGCAGGGAAAAGTTAATTCCCAATTGTCCTTTTCTCCCGATATAAATACTTTTGCTCATTGTGGTCTTCCTTTTGTCTATATTGACCAAGGAATAATAGTTTAGTAGTTCCTATTATCAATCATAAGAGCGTTGATAACAAGCATCATTACATTCTTGAATTCTGTCTCCTGAAGATCCAGGCCTTATTTATGTTACTGCAGTATAGTAAGAGGAAGAGCCACGTTTGTCCACCAGCTGCTGCTTATTGCCAGTGTTTGAAGAACCGTATTGCTTTGATTTATCCTGAGCGCGTTTAGATCATGTGCTGTTGCATGTTGTTTTGAATGAATTAGGTAGTTAAGGAAAGATTTTCTTCACCCTGGAATTTTTGCTCTGTGGTGAGCCGCACTGTCATTGTTCAAAAATTATTCCAATGATTAGCCTCCACAACTGCCTGAACGTAATGTGAATGCAATTATGGATGAGATACACACAACATCATTCTGTTTCAGAAGAATTTTTAATTGGGATAGTAATTATCAGGTTTTAGGGCATGGGAGTGTCTCCTCATTGTCTGTTTTAATAGTTCTGGATCCCTCACCATTCATACTCGCACAGTCCAAGGTGGCATGGGTATATTAGCATCTATTAGATTATTTCCCCCACCCAATCATATGATTTGCCTAGTATGATATTTGAATCTCTTAGTTCATAGCAGGTCCTTTTTTTTTCAGTTTTAATTATCCAGGCTGCTTACAAACAATGACATTTTCAAGAGAGGCAGTTTCTGTATCTGAATAGCCATTGTTGTTCATGCTATTAGTATTGTAGAGCATTGTGAAATATGATGGTGTATCTGATCAAGGCTTCAGAACCACAATATGCATTAAATACTGTATTTATGTCTTCAGGATATAGTGTTTGTGAGCACTTAGTCTTGTGAAGAATCATTTATTTTGTGGTCTAGACCGGGAAGCAGAAACTGACGAGTTGGCCATGTTGAAGGCCACATGCCATAGCTCTCAGAGCTGCTCTGCTCAGGGTTCTATTCTGAATGCATTATGCTAATATGTGTCATAGCATCAAGTGTTTCTCTAAATCTGAAACTTTAAACAGATACAATGTTGTTTTCTAGAACAGCATCAACTCTTAACTGGCCTCATTGTCCAGAGATGCTAGGTGATTCTTTTTCTGATGTTTTCTCTCACAGTAATTACCTGGAGAGGGAGAATGGGTAGGTATGTGAAGAAAGAACTCGAGACTATTGATCGGTAATATACTGTAGTATAAATATGGATGTTTTGGTTCAGGTTTTCTTTTCTGGTATCATGTTCTGTTGATCTGTAGGACATTGTAAGACTTTTGTTGAAATACTTGATATACTGTGAGTTGGAGAAGTGAAAGCTGCTGAAAAATGGAGTGGATGGTATAACATTCTGATTTTGATAAATATTTGAAGCTACAGCTACTATTTTTAAAGGTAAAGCTACTGGGTGGAGAATGTGAGTGTTCTGGCTAATGTAGCAAGGAACAATCTTTGAGCTAGCTTCTCAAAACACATCTGAAATGATTAACATCTGTAATTTTGAAAGAATCCAGGGTGAGATTCATCTTGTCTATCTTGTGGTTCTAAAAGTTAGCTGGCTTTTCCTGTTACAGGAGAGGAATAGGCTGGATGAACTGTACCTCTGGCATTTCCACAGGGCGGCATATCAAAACGGTATCTGTTTTTCCACTGACTGCGGAGTAGGCTTAGGCGCTTAGCTTACGTATCAGTGTATAAGCTGGGAGAGAGGAATCCTACTCCCAGATTCCAAAATGGCGATTTTGTTTTCTGTTTTTGAAGGTTGTTTCAGCTTAGATTATTTGCATACTGAGGCTGTATTCTTTCCTGGCATAAATTTGCATTCATCAGATGTATATCTCTGTCATTGTAGATTTCCAGCTGAAGATCAGTGTGCTTGTGCTGGTTTTCCGATGAAGTACATCCTGGTAACCGGTGGTGTCATCTCAGGCATTGGCAAAGGGATCATTGCAAGCAGCATTGGCACCATACTGAAGTCATGTGGTCTACGTGTCACTGCAATCAAAATTGATCCTTACATAAACATAGATGCTGGAACATTTTCACCATATGAACATGGTATGAAGGGCAGTGCTGTTCCCTTTTGCATAAATAATTATATTCACAGTAATGTGTTGGGGTTTTTGGTTTGTTTTGTTTGTTTTTTAAAAAACAGTAATGTGGTAGTTATTAGTCATTTTATAGTGTTTTTGGCAATGCATGTTTGCTCCTTACTTTGTGTTCTCAAGGGCATTGTCTGCTCTGATTGAGGAGAGGAGAAGCCCATTTGGTGAAGATACTTTTATGAATAGATGCTTCCTTCATATAAAGTACCACTTTGTTGGGAAAATCCTAGCTCTAGGCCTTGTTCAGTCAATGCTACCTTCAGTTCAACTTGATTTTTTTTTAAAAAAGGAATAGTACTGTAAAACTTTTTTTGAAACAACTCCTTGGTGGTTGCTTGTGAGTGCTGTTACCTGGATGTTAGTTGTCAGTGCCTCTAGCGTGTCTTCATAAGAATTAGATTAAGTTCCCATTTTAGACAATAAGGATCTAGTCAAAACCATTATTGAAGCTTAGAAAGCTAACTAGTGATTCCATTTTAAAGTAGATGCTTAGTTTGGTTGGTTAGTTCTCTGAGCTATGTCGGTTCTGTTGACTACATTGCTGATAAGCTGCAAGACAGTCTGAAATGCATTTATAATTTTGAATGTTCCTTCAGCTGTCTGTCTTGTTACTTGTACATTTATTGAAAACAATGGTTTTCAAAGTTCCAAAGTACCTTCAGGCAATAGATATTTCTATTTTTTTTTTTTTTTATTTGTCGGACTTTGTCTGCTTACTTTTAGTCCAGACTGAAATTTTTGGAACTGCAGATAAACGTGTTTATCTCCTGACTGAAAGAAGACTACTTTTCTTTTTAAGTGGAGGTGGTAACCTTTGGTGGTAAAACTATTGTGGTGACTTGAGGTTGTGAGAATGAATTGCTCCCCTGGATCAGGTACAAGGGAGAGGGGATACCATGGCATGTAATACCAACACGTGGGGTTTTTTCTCCCTCTGTTCACTTAAGAGTTTCCTTGCTTGTGAAGAAACACTGGCTTGCTGGGTACTAAGGAGGACTTTACACAAGCCAGAGTGGCAAGCCTCTTTTGTTAACACTTTGGGAGAAATATGGTTGAGCCAAAGGATTTTTATTTGGTGATTTCCGGTTAACTAAAAAAGAGGGATTTTTAAAGATTTTTTTTTCATTCTTCAAGGGCCTGCTTATGAGAAATGTTGATTGCACTCTGTATCTGTTGCCTTAGATGATAACTTACTACAGAGGAGGTACTCATTGCCTCACAGGATCAGGCATAAATCTTCCACTCTGTTGTATACATTGTGGTGTTTTCATTAAACTGTTAATTGAAGCAGACTGTTGTCCACATCATATTTCTGTAGTCCACACTAAACCTTCAGCTGGATTGCTTTTTTTTTTTTTTTTTCCTTGTACATTAAGTCCTATAACTTGTTTAGCCATTGATTCATTGGGTCATGGCAAAATACTTTATGATTCTTCTGAAGAGCTTTCCAGCCACACCTCAAGATCTAGCAACTTTAGTTCTTTCAGAAGTTGACTAGATTCAGAATTTAGAGACTCTTTAGAGGTCTAAGAAAAGTCTGAACCTGAAGGATATTTTCACTAGATTTTTCAGGGTCAGGAATAACCCTTGCTGTGGACAGTCAACCAAATATACAAGATGAAACAACCGGATAAGAAACAGTGATCACTTTTGAAAAAGCATTTATGTTCATCATAACTTTACTCCTGATCCAAGTCTTAATCATTAAGATCCAAACAACGTGAATTTATAGTGAAACACTCTGAACATGCATAAGAATTAATGCTCATATAAGCACAGTTTTTGACTGCCACATGCAAATAAGTATTTTATTTTTTGCTGATTTATGATTCCTGGAGATTGTTTTCTTCCAATCAAGGATTGAATCATGCTGTTGAAATGCTGGTTAAATATTTTTAAGTCACTTAAATATTTTGGCAATATAACTTAAATTTATTTGCAAAACTATATGTGATTGAGGGATAGGCATTCGATGTAAAAGTCGTGACTTGGATATTAAGTCACTCAGAGTGACAACACAGATTGAGTTGAAGCATATGCTTTATTGATATGTCGTGATATATAATTTTAAAAAACATTTCTTTGATATTAAGATAAGTTTTTGGTATTTCTGCTGTTTAACAATTTCTGATTATTTTATTGCTTTTCTGTCTGTTTTCACTTTCTTTTTTCAGGTGAAGTTTTTGTATTGAATGATGGTGGAGAAGTTGACTTAGATTTGGGAAATTATGAGAGATTTTTGGACATCAATCTCTACAAAGATAACAACATCACCACTGGAAAGATATATCAGCATGTCATTAATAAAGAAAGACATGGTGATTACCTGGGAAAAACCGTTCAAGGTGATATTTTCAATTCTGTGGGATACTAGTCCATTCAGTCTTCACAAAAGAGTGATCAGCTAGAACAAGCTGTTCCTTGCTGCATCATCTTATTCCTTTCTCCTTCCCACGAGATACAGGCATATTCTTGTAATATTGGGCTTCTGGGTTCAAGGAAAGGAGGAATAGAAAAGGAGCTAGTAGTCTCCTTTTGACTTTCTGCTTGTTTTCCCTCTTTAGCATGCAAAAACTGGTATATGGGCCTAAAGTAAGATATGCTTGCCTTCTTTGGCTTTGTCTTGTAGTTGTTCCACACATCACTGATGCAGTTCAGGAATGGGTAATGAATCAGGCAAAAGTTCCGGTGGATGATGACAGAAGAGAGCCCCAAATTTGCGTAATTGAGGCAAGTATGGAACCTTTTAGGATATATATCCGCAGTGAACACAAAGAACTAGCTTGCTTTCTCTTTGCTACTTACTGTAAGAGGTCAGACTGAAGTTTTATGGAGACCAGCAATGCAAAGACATGTTTTATTTTGTTCTTGTTCTGAGAATGATAGGCATCATTATCCCTACAGCTTCTTGGCTAAATTCCTTCTAGAATACTGCTGAAACTGAGCTGCTTAACAGTTTATAAAATTAAAGCAGCCAGTTGCTATAATGTGAAGTATCTATTCCATTCTATTTGACTGAAGCATTATACTGTTAATAATATTGAGAAAACTTGAAATCACCTGTGGTCAGTAGGAGAGCCTGTAACATTCTAGCTTTCCATATGGCTTCCAATGGCCATCATGTTGCTCACGGTTATGTTTAAAGGAATGTATTTAAACACTGTATAAGTTACTTTCCCACTTTCTGGTGTTATTTTTAAGATCTTTGGAGGCAACTTTATTAATCACTTAACCTGCTGATGTTCTGTGCAATGGAAATAATGAGTATTACCCATCCTTAGTAGGGTGTTGAGACAACTGGAGGAAAGGCAGTCAGTAATTACTAGTATTACTGTTACAGTGGAAAATACAGAAAAATATTATACCTGAGAATTTGAAAGAAAAGTATGTTATAGATTTAATGCCAGAAGCGACCACCGTAATCAATAGCGTGATAAACCTTGTGTCCCAGGTCACAGAATTGCTCAGCATTTCTTATGCAGAAGAATCTGCCTTTATTAAAATATACTTATTGGTACAGCTATAGACCTTTTTTATGATGTGCACAGTAAAAGTCAAACATTTCATTTAAAACAAATGTAAAAACAGTAAATGCAGAAGTTGCAGAAATATATTAATGTGGTGGGATTGTCAGTTCTTTAACCTCAAACTTAATTTTCTGTTTCCTCCGTATAAGGGTTGGTTGGTTTGTTGTTTTTTTTTTTTTTATTTTATTTTTTTGTTATAGATCCAGCCTGGTAAAAGTATTTTTCTTCAGGACTTTATGGATAATTGTAATGTTTTTCTATGGCAAAATCCCGAGGGAGATAGAGTCAGTAGAAGTTTTTCCAGTGCTGTGTGAACATAAATATGCAATTCTGTCAAAAGCCACTTGGTGGCGTAGAAAGATCATTATGAAATACAACTCGTTCATCAGATTTATGTGCTAAACACTGGTTTATTCAGTGCTTAGTCTGCTACAGCTCTTTGTGTCTTTAAAAGACATCTAATTTCTGTCTTTGTAAACAAGTTTTATCATGGACTTAGTCTTGGGTTTTGGTTTGGTAATAAATATTTTATAAGGCTTTTATAATGTGAAATACTGTTTCATGTTGTCCATATGGCATTTATTGATGTTGGAAAGCTATGATAGTATTGCTAGATGTCTGTATCTTGTTGGTCACAACTGTTGATTAATCTGACAGACAGGAAAATAAAATTTTTCTGTACAAAAACCTTCACATCAGCTTAACTATTGATTACTTTTTCACCACTTTGAAGATAGTGTGAAAGCACATTATTCAGTAGCACCACACACCTTCCCATGGAAAGCTTATGTCTTTGGTGTAAAGTGAATATAACAAAACTGGAAAATTGTTTTATATTTTCCACTGGAAACAAAATGCGCAGAACAGATGAGGGTTCTTTGCAGAGTATGCCTGCAAATTTCAATTGTCAGGTTTTTTTTAAGATAAACATTTCAGAAAACTTGTTGAGTATATAGAGGTACACTTTATTTTTTTCTTTTGTTTTTGCTTTCTGCCACTCTGACATATCCAAGCTTTCTTTTTCAGCTGGGTGGAACCATTGGAGATATTGAAGGAATGCCATTTATTGAAGCGTTTAGACAGTTTCAGTTCAAAGCAAAAAGAGAGAACTTCTGTAATATCCATGTTAGTCTCGTACCACAGGTAAGTTATTAAAATCAATAAGATAGATTTTACTCTGTATTGGGCTTTATATTTGTTTACGTCTCCCATTAACCCTTTCATGCTGGAGGGCTTTAGAGACAGAGGGATGAAACCCAGCCAGACTGGGCTAAATAAAGGCCTTGATAATTACTTTATTATTGTGAGAATCCGTTATAGTGTTGAAAGTTACAAAAAAAATCCCTTATCAACACTAATTTATCTAGAAGGCTAAATAGAGTTGTGCTTTGCACTGGAAGGTGCTGGTACATTATGAACCCAGTAAGAAAGTCACTCAAGACTCTCTAAGGTATTTTTTAAAATTCCATTTGTTAGCGCTAACAATGTAAGGAGAGAACGGTATAAATGACCTTACGTCCCTCTAGGTGGCGGGAGCCCCAGGTGGTGTGGCATTGAATGGCCCTGGCACAGCACGCTGGGCAAACCACATCCGTACAGCAGTCTCCCTTTTCGGTCATTTAAGCTAATAAATAATTTTACTGCAAGGAAAGAACTGTATCATTTTCGCTGTCAGATGGAAAGGATTTTGTCATGAGAACTTTTCACTGCATCGCTAGATAAAGGCAAGGCCACCCAAGTGCTGCAATGGCAGGTCCCGAGTGGGCACTGCCGTTTGGATTTGTCCTGCGCCCAGCCAAGGGATTTGTGCAGCACAGGCCTGGGCTTCCTCAGCTGAACGCTGATGTGGATCACTAACTCCTCGATGTACAATGGTCTTCCCGTCAGTACCAACTTATTGTACAGGGCTAAAAGTATTTGTCCATTCAGACTCTAGATTTTACTTCACAAATAGGTTTTCGTATTATTTTAAGAGGTAAGTATTCGTTGGGGAGATTTTGGTAAGCAGAGGTTGGTAACGATCATATGATTGCACCTTGTATAGATAAAAAGAGAATTATTAACCAGTGCAGCCATGGATTAGAAGATTGATCAGCAATCGGTGGGATTGATTCTGTGTATTTGAGAACAGAATTATTTACTACTGCTGATTATTTCCAAGGACAGTCACTGAAGGCTTTGTGGTATGTTGGACATTCTCCACTTATGAGGAATATCCAACTTTTGGAATATTATTCTTCTCCCACCTGAGTCAATGATATTGAAACTTTACCTCTGTAAGAAAAAATAAAATAAACCTGACCTGAGTTAGGGCTGTGTGGTTTCTTCACAGAATTTCTTATATAGGTAATAACAGTGGTGCCATTTCTGTTTCTGGTGTATTGTGTCTCTTTGGATGTGCTTACTTCCTGCAAATATTATTACTTGCAATGAGTTTTCTCTTTTAACCTGTAACTGCTCTGTTGGTAGATGTTAATTGCTATTTGAGCTTTCAAAATATGTCTTTGCAGCCTAATGCCACTGGTGAACAGAAGACAAAACCAACACAGAACAGTGTTCGAGCACTGAGGGGTCTAGGCTTGTCTCCAGATTTGGTGAGTCAGTAAATGCAGATTTTTATTTATAGGTCATCTACTAGCATCCTTGCATAACCTGTGTCCAAAGTGTAAGCCTTAGTCTCCCATAAGAGTCAAGAAATTTAGAAGATATGCAACATGTATGCAGCACTGCTTCACTAAAGTCACGGGAAATCAAATTACTCAAACTTACTCCAAGTTTACTTAATTCGACTGACTCCTTGCAATATCTTGGGACTGTAGCTATGTTCTTCTTCTAAAGGGATCTTTGCAGAAAAAATCATTCTGCACTGCTAAAAATAAAGTCTCAGTTCACTTTGTGGGAAGACCTAGAATGCTGCTGGCTTCTAATATTCTCTCACAAATTTCTTTTTATGCATGATTAAGAAGAAGCAATCCTACCTTTGAAGTACAGCTTTTAAAAATATGCCTGTTTGGAATATGTGGGTGAATCTTCAAAGGGAGCTTCCTCAATGTCTTTCTTGTGTTGGACTTGCACTGTGTAGTATAGCGAACCTAAAGCCAGCAAGTTTCACCTTGTGCCAGTTGGCAAACGATGACAAATGCTCAACTCCTGCCATTCTCTCTCCCTAGTGCTCTGGAAATGAGCATGTGCTTATTATGTGGATGCACTGTTTGCCTCCCTGGCATTTCTTCTTGGGAGCAGAGGGGAGACAAGTAGATTGCAGCTCCCTGTTGTGATACCTGTCTGCCATTGGAGATGTTAACCTGCTTGGTCAAGTGTTGACAGCAGTGAAGCCAGGGGAGCACAGCTTCAAATGTCAGTACAGCCCCAGTTCAAATTTATGCTTCATATCTTCCTGAGCTGCAGCTAGTGCAGCTGGAAACACACTGTGTTTCTAGGTATGCTTCAGGAACAGAAAAGGACGATTTTGCTCTTTCGTGTGAGGCTGCTTGTTAAGTCAAAGAATATTTTCCATAGTTGTTTCTGGAAATTGTTGAGCAGCTTACAGTTGCATAAAGTCCACTGGGAGAAAAAGTTTCCTAACCCTTCTCAGAAATGAAAGAGTAGTGAGAGTAGTCACTGCTTCTGTGTAGTATTTATATCCTCAAAAAGGAAAATGATTCTTAAGAGGACAATTACACAACTAAATCATATGTTGTGCTTCTTTCTGATTTTTTTTGAACTCTTGCATTTTACATTTATCAAAAAGCACGTTTAAAACTGCAAAAACAATGGTTTCATAAATAGGATATGTGAAGGATGTGTTACGTTGCTTCAGATTCTTGTGACCTGTTAATTGTAGTCAGCTTTTGGAGAGAAAGACTTTTGTTAATGCGATGCTGCTCTATATTCCAAGCTTCAGGGCCTAAATTTCAAAATCCCTCTTGAGGTGCTAATTGCATATTGAAAGTTGCATGTGATTTTTGAAGGCCTTTAAGATAATTGCTAGTGCCTGACTTCTTTTTTTTTTTCTTTTTTAATCCCAAAATTAATTTTTAAAAGCCTGTTAAGTAAGTGTATGTGTGTGTGTAAGTGTAAGTAGTAAAAAGAAAATGGACTAATGTAGTCACTTTCTCACATCTTGAGTTCTTGCCTTGGGCAGTTCTGGGACTGCCAGAAGCAGTACTTTTTCTTTCCTTTTGTTTTGTTTTGTTTTGTTTTGTTTTGTTTTTTTTCAAACTGCTGCTGTTGACCACTAGAGCACAGAGGGATTACACTCTGAGCGAAGCCTCTTGGCGCTGTTGTAAAGTTGCTTGGGCGCTGCTTCAAGAGAATCTTTAAATGATTGCTGTCTTGGGCAGGGGCCCAAGGCCAAGACAACACATGGGGAAGCTCCTAGAACAGCAGTCAGGAGGGCTTCCTTCCTAAGCTGTGCTGCCAGGCTGCCTGATCTAAACTTGGCTCGACTGGTCCTTAACACCTGCTGCCTCGCTGTCTGGTCCCAGGCTTCCCCGAGGTGGCGTGCTGGGCCAGTCTCAGCTGTGTATGTGTTAGGAGCTTTTCTGTTCTCCGTGTGGTGTTCTAAGCTCTTAACGAATACACTATATCTGCAGATTTAATGGGCTCTGTTACAGCATTTTGAAAACTGATTATACTCTTGTCAGTGCTGCCCTATTCAATTGAATTGTTCCTCATCTTCTTTGTATTATGTTTCTTTGAGATGCATCTCTGCCACTGTTACTGTAGTTTCGCATTTTCATGCTGATTCTGATGTTTTTGATTTCTGTGACTCTTAACTTTAAATTTGTCTCAGCGAGATGGATGATAGATTTCAGAGTGGATTTAATCATGTGCTTATACTGTCAAGGTTTATGAATTATGTCTTCAGACAGTGCCCAATTTTTATGTATGTTGGGCTTAATTGAATAGCATGTACAAATTGTTTCATGATTCTTTTTTGATTATTAGAATATGCACTAATTTTCCCTTATACTTGGCGTTCTTTTTCTGTTTCTAGAATTTCTTGCAAGGGTAAGGGAAGTTAATAAGTCGTCATCAATATCAGTGTAGCTAAGCTGCATTCTAGCAAGGTGATCATAATTTACGTAATGCAAAAAATCATAAGTGACATAATGCAAAAAAACCCTTTCTACAAACACCAAAACATGTGCTTATTTTCTTTATTGGTAAAAATTACCAGTATTTTCCAAAATTCCCAAGTTTTACATGTATCAGCAAAATAATAGCAGAATAATTGCACCAGGAAAAAAACCAAAAAAACCCATAAAATTATAAAATAGTTTTCTCATCTTCAGACTCTTTTTATCGTGATGTGCAAATTATGAATTACAAAAAGGTGCTGAAGTACTGAAATAGAAGCAAACACGTATATAAGCTAAGTGTTACTGCTCTAAATTTAGCTGATAAGATCACAATATTTCTTTTGGTTCATCACATTATTCATACTTACAGAGCTGCTAGACTTTCGGTAAAGAGTATTACAATGGCAGCTACAACAAAGGAGAGCATAAGGAAGCAGTATTACAGAGAACACCAAAGAAAGATTAATAAAAGTAGGTCAGGATGGGCAGGTGACTGATTTACTTCTGCCTTGCTAGATATTTGCGAACTCTGATACATTGTACCACTCCAAAAGAGGGCAAGAGAAAAAAAGGCACATTTGTTTCTGCTGTGCTTCCAAAGGAGGTTAATCCCTCCGTGAACAGCATAGAGGATCTTCTGTTGATTTGCCTAGTAAATATTTAAGATTTTTTCCTTCTGTTGTGACAGATTGTCTGCAGAAGTGCAAAACCGATAGAAATGGCAGTGAAGGAAAAGATTTCCATGTTTTGCCATGTGGAGCCTGAGCAGGTCAGTACTTTAATATTTTATTTGTCGTTATTTAAACATGTGAGAAAGCATACAAGTATTTCTTTGCATTTCTGTTTTCAACTTCAGACTGTTTCATTAATATATAATTGTTTTTACAATTTTTATCTTGCTGTAATGTACACTAGAACATTTTAAAAATGTTGGGGGTTTATATGTCTAATTTTATGTCAAACAATCATTAACATTAATAAAAGGAATAGATTTTGAGTGCATGGTTAATTGCTATACATAGTTGAGAAAACAGTGCAGTTTCAATCTATGGTTGGTTATTGTTCATAAATCATCTCAGGTGGTTATAATAATGGGTGAACAAAGTGTGGTTAAAGCTAGGGGGTTTGCTTATGTCCCTAGATCATCACAGCCACATGAACACTCTTACTGTGATGATATGTAATAGGCTATTCATGTCCTTCAACATGCTTAGAACATCTACTGTGTAGTTAATATATCCTTTTATAATTCACATGTGATTTTGGCCGTAATAGTTTTTGTGATTAATTGCAGTTCAAATACTAATTTTGATAAATCAAATGCTCTTTAATATTTTTGCGAGAGCATTTTACTCCTCAATGTAATGGATGATATTAAAGGGATAATAGATGCCAACAGTTATGCTATATTTCAGATTTGTATCAATGTTGACCTCTCTGCAGTGTGTAAGAAAAAGCTTTTTATAGTAAGATTCCAGATGAGGACGTAGAGGGGAGTATGGCTGCTGCTTCCCCCTGCCTTGCTTCTGTCTTACTATCTGTGGAAGACAACACCCTTGAGCTAGCTTCTGGAAAATCCTTCAGAAATACCTTTGTGGTGCCTCTCCAGCCAGAGAGAGACAACTGGAAGTTCAATCAACTGAAAATGGTGTGTGCTTTTCTGGCAGTATCAGGCCAAGTGTAAGCATGTACATACTGACATTCCAACTGCAGTTATTACACCCGTTTAACTGGGTTAAAAGTCCCATGAGTCTTCCCTCAGACCTCCCTGGCAGGGAGGGAGCTGTCTTCATGGCACTGTTTTTTTGGTTTTGGGTTTGTTTTTTTGTTTTTTTTTCCAAAGTTATGCCTTTTAGAGTAGAAGCTCAATAGTTGTACCTGTCAACAGCTTTCATGAGAAGCTGAGTATATGATCCCGAGCAGAGTGCTGGACTCTTCTTGTGCTTCTGAGTAGCTCAGATGTCTATCCACAGCACTGCATTGTGTAATATAGGTGTATATTGTGTAATATAGGCAGCTAGATCCAGTGGACTGAACTGGGGTGCTGCTAGGTACCATACTGTGTTGCAGCCTTATTTTTAATTTCCTTTTTGTAACTGTATTCATCAGAATTCTGTAAAGCCATTCTTAAGTCCCTTGTGTGTCCTAAAATTAATGAACCACTTCTGTATTTTGGAAGACGATGGCCACATGTCTATATATTCCCTAGAATGATACTGGTTTTCTTGTGAAATGAAGGATTAGAGGCATCATCAGTCTTCCTGGAGCTATGTGCAATGGCAGTAGAGAAGAAGCTACAGTTTTTGTGTCTAGAATGGTGGTTTACAATCTCAAGGGGATCAATCTTTTCAGTCCACCTTTTCCATTTATTTGCTGTTGTAGAATCACAGAGTAGTTAAGGTTTGAAGGGAGATCATCTGGTCCAACTCCCTTGCTCAAGCAGGGCCACCTAGAGCCAGTTGCCCAGGTCAGTTATTCAGGCAGCTTTTGAATATTTCCAAAGATGGAGACTCCACAACCTCCCTGGGCAACCTGTGCCAGGGCTTGGTCGCCCTCATGGTGAAAAAGCGGTTCCTGATGTTCAGAGGGAACCTCCCGTGTTTCAGTTTGCGCTCAATGCCTCTTGTCCTGTCACTGGGCACCACTGAAGAGAGCCTGGCATCATCTTCTTTGCACCCTTCTCTCTGCTGTTTCTATACACTGATGAGATTTTCAACACCCATCCCTGAGCCTTCTGTTCTCCAGGTTAAACGCTTCCAGCTCTCTCTCAGCCTTTCCTCATAGGAGAGATGTCCAAGTCCCTTGATCATCTTCATTGCCCTTTGTGGGCCATGGACGTTTTCCAGTATGTCTGTGTCTCTCTTGTACTGGAGAACCTAGAACAGGATCCAGTACTCCAGGTGTGGCCTCACTGGTGCTAGGTAGAGGGAGAGGATCACCTCCCTTGACCTGCTGGCAACACTCCTCCTAATGCAGTCCAGGATACTGTTGGTTGTCTCATTTTCAACTTGGTGTCCACCAGGACATTCATTTCCTTTTCTGCCAAACTGCTTTCCAGCTGGGTGGCCTCCAGTGTATATTGGTGCCTACAGTTGTTCCTTCCCCAGGTGCAGGACTTTGCACTTCCCCTTGCTGAACTTCATGAGGTTCCTTTCAGCCTGTTTCTCCTGTTGGCAGGATGGCAGCATGACCCTCTCGCGTATCAGCCACTCCTGCCACTTGGGTGTCATCTGAAAACTTGCTGAAGGTATTCTCTGCCCCATCATCCACATTATTAATGAAGATGTTAAACAGGATTGAACCCAGTAATGACCCCTGGGATACTCCACTAGTTACAGGCTCTCAACTAGACTTTGTGCTTGCGATCATCACCCTCTGGGCCTGGCCATTCTGCCAGTTTTCCTCGCTGTTTCTCATCCTGCCCGTACATGAACAGGTTGTCTATGAGGATCTTACAGGAGACAACGTTTAAAGCCTTCCTGAAGTCCAGGTAAACAATATCTACTGCTCTTCTCTTGTCTGCCAGGCCAGTCATTTCATCATAGAAGTTTAGTTGGTCAAGTATGACCTCCCTTTGGTGAAACCATGCTGACTACTCCTGATGATTTTCTTGTCTTTTGTGTGCCTGGAAATGGTTTCCAGCATTGTCATAACTAGTCCATGAAGACCACATGCTATTTTGTCCACAGACTTCCTCTAAGTGGATTCGTTTGTTTTTTTTTAATTTGCTTTTATCAAGTGAGTCCTTCCTCCTTGCTTTGACGTATGTGCCACCAAAACAAAAGCAGTGTCTTCAGCCTGTTTCAGGATTATAACATTCTTCATAGTCAGCATGGCTGTAACATAGAGCAGCTAGTGATTCTTTCTTAATGTTATATCCTTAGGATGGTAGCTGCAAAGTTTGGAAGAACAGTTGGATAAGCCTTATTCCTACTGTGGGAGGGCTGTGGTTACCCTATTCTTTTTGCTGTTGAATGGGCACGTAGAGAGGCGTGGGGCAGCATGCATATATACATACTTACGTGATAAACAGAAGTAATTCCAGGATAACTAAGTGAGTATCCTTCCCATGTGTCTCAGGGAAGAGAACACTTACGCTCTGGATTCTGAACTGTATGGTCTCATGTAAGCCAAGTACAGTGAGCTTAACTGCCAGCAGCTTGGACGCAGTTTATAAATGTGTTCTTAACTCAATGGTCCTTGAATGGACTATACTTATTAATTAATTACATAACCTAATTCACTAAGAAAATTCTTTTAGGAGACTTTATAACAACCTAAGAGGGTCTGTTTTGTTAGGTTCCATTTGTGTTCTTTCTTTCCCGGTTAATATTCTTCAAGTTTGTGAGAGAGGGAAAGTGAAGTGTTAGCAAGCATGACTGCTTGTGGGGCCTGATGTTTGTATTAAAACTGATGTGTTGATGTCTTGACAAGCTATTTTTTGTGTGGTGGTGCAATGAAGAAGTGACACACAGTTTTACCTCTTGGGTAACCTTTTCCTTGTAGATTTAGTGGAACCTTAAGTACTGACTGTGCTGCCCTGCTCATTCAAAAGAGAAGTATTAAAAAATTACAATGTATGTAGAATACAAAACACATGTAGTATACAAAAAATAGAGTGTGTTTCCTATGAAAAATATTTAGGTAAGCCTTTTATGTTATGCTTTTTTTTTTTGTTAGGTGATATTTATCCATGATGTTTCTTCCACTTATCGAGTACCAATCCTGTTGGAGCAGCAAGGCATCATTAAGTATTTTAAACAGAGGTTAAATTTGCCTATTGATGACCAGCCAAGTGATCTTCTAATGAAATGGAAGAAAATGGCTGACAGGTATTCTAACTCCTGCTACTTTTTCTAGAAGTGTTTTAATTCAAGTTTGGGTTTTAGCTGCTGTGAAGTCACCAAACTGGACTGGGTTCAGTAGCACGCTGCTGATCAACACCTGTGAATGGTCTGAGTTTAAAAACATTGTCAGTTTTGAGATTTTAGAAGATGTTTTGTGAAGTTAAAGACACTGTTAAAATGTTTTCTTTGTGAATATTGATGTAATAACTGAAAAACTTGTTTTTGTCAGGTATGAAAGGTTGCTGAAGGTGTGTTCCATAGCTCTCGTTGGCAAGTATACAAAACTAAGTGATTGCTATGCATCTGTCTTCAAGGCTCTGGAACACTCTGCCCTGGCAATTAATCACAAACTGGATTTAATGGTGAGGATATTTCTGGATTTTGCGTTCAGGAGTATTTTGAATATACTCTACTAGTTGCTGTCGTATGAGGCAGTTTTAATTCATGTGGAAATTAGAAAATGAATCATGCAGATAAATACAGACTGGCATCTCATGTTTTTAAACAAGTGTTTACAGATTTAATTATTTTATTTGGAACTAGACTTATCTGAAAGGAATGCTGCAATTAACTAAAACAGGATCTGATGAAAAAGCAGACTTTACCTGAAAATTTATATTTACTATCAAAGGTAGGTTTCACTTGTTCCCAGGAGACTGCTTATCATGTTAATGAGATTAGCTAAAGACAGGAGAAAATAGGTAAATTGGAAAGCAGTTTAGTTTCTTTTTAAAATCCGGTGCCAGAAGCTGTTGCTTT
>NW_009646515.1:284271-331056 GCF_000708025.1 Charadrius vociferus | reverse complement strand
TACTATCAGAATTGGGCTATGAACTTAGTTTCTCCAAGATAGTAGTTCCTTGAATAAAGGACTGTTTAGGGGTCTAATTTGTCTCATTTTAATGAGAATAGGAAGTTGAACTACACAGGGAAAAACTGTTAATCAGCTTTCTCACTGGTGGAACTATCAGTTTCCATTGCTGAGTTTTGTTGCTAGGGATGGCAAGTCTAGGGCAGAGAAACAGTGTGGAAGTGTTTATTATTATCACTTAATGGGTACAGAGGACATTTTAGCAACTTGCTGTATCAAAAGAGTAATAAATGGTCGCAAAATATCAGCAACGACATGCTGCTTTAGAGTGATTCGTGAAATGATATCAGATAAATTGATCAAAGTGGGCCCTTGCAGGCTGTACTGCTCTCAGTAGGTTTTGGTCTCTGCCTGTCTCTGATTGAAGCAAGTTTGTGTGTTTATGCACTTTGGTAACTGCTGAAAATTTCTGAACCCTGTGGCCTTTGTTGATCATTTCCTTTTTCATGATATAAAAAATAGAAGATATTAGAGTGAAAATTTCAGTGCGTCAAAAGCTATGCATGGGTTGCTTAGATAATGCTTTTGCAAGGAAAGCAGGCTGTTTCCACTCAGCTCTAGAAAGTTTCTCACTGTAACTACCCACTTCTTGACAAGGAAAGTCATTAATGTCCAGGATGACTTAACAGGTCACTTAAGGCAGCAGGCTAAAGAGGTAGCCACCCTTCTGTTGTCTCAGTCTGTCTACCCCAGAAAGAAGCGATGGGAGCACCTAGAACAACCAGGGGTGTGTATGTGCTTCTTTAATGAAGCACAGAGTAATGAATACATGGGAGTCCTGTTTACACTGTGTGGTGGGTTGACCCTGGCTGGATGCCAGGTGCCCACTAAGCTGCTCTGTCACTCCCCCTCCTCCTCAGCTGGACAGGGGAGAGACAATATAGCAAAAGGCTCTTGGGTCGAAATAAGGACAGGGAAAGATCACTCACAAATTACTGCCATGGGCAAAACAGACTTGGCTCAGGGAAATTAATTTACTGGCAATCAATTAAGAGCAGGGTAATGAGAAATAAAATCAACGCTTAAAAACACCTTCCCTGCACCCCTCCTTTCTTCCCAGGCACGTGGAATGGGGGTTGCAGTCAGTTCATCACGCATTGTCTCTGCTGCTCCCTTTTCCTCAAAGGGAGAACTCCTCATACTCTTCCCCTGCCCCAGCCTGGGAACCCTGCCATGGGAGACATCTTTCCATAAACTTCTCCAACGTGAGTCCTTCCCATGGGCCGCCGTTCTTCATGACCCGCTCCAGTGTGGGTCCCTTCCACAGGGTGCAGTCCTTCAGGAACAAGCTGCTCCAGTGTGGGTCCCTCACGGGGTCACAAGTCCTGCCAGCGAACCTGCTACAGCATGGGCTCCTCCCTCCATGGGTCCATAGGTCCTGCCAGGAGCTTGATCCAGCATGGGCTCTCCATGGGGGAGCAGCCTCCTGTGGGCGCATCCACCTACTCTGGCGTAGAGCCCTCCATGGGATGCAGGTGGATATCTGCTCCGGACCTGGAGCACCTCCTCCCCCTCTTTCTTCACTGACCTTGGCATCTGCAGAGTTGTTTCTCTCATGTATTCTCACCCCTCTCTCCCGGCTGCTGTTCCGCAGCAAGTTTTTTTCCCCTTCTTAAATATGTTATCACAGAGGTGCTGCCAGCATCACTGATGGACTCAGCCTTGGCCAGCGACAGGTCCATCTTGGAGTCAACTGGCATTGGCTCTATCAAACATGAGGGAAGCTTCTAGCAGCTTCTCACAGAAGCCACCCTGTAGCCTCAACACTACCAAACGTTGCCACGCAAACCCAATACATTCCACCCCTCGCCCCTGTGAATCACATATTTAAAAATTATCATTAAAATCCACATTGATCACACTATCTTCACAATCTTCACTCGCGTCAACAAAAAGAATTCCCCACACCACGATCAAAACGACATCATCACAACACTGAATGGAAGTGGACAATTTACATACACTCCGCCCCTTGTCCCTTCACTGCAATTAGAACAGAAATTCCCCACAATCATTCCGCTCTTTGCTCTCTAGCAATGTTCAGTCAACGTTTTGCCCATTACCTCTCCAAATTACGATCCTTACCTTTAATTCCTAATGCCATGTTGGGTGCCAAAAAGGGCTGTGGTGGGTTGCCCTTGCCTGGATGCCAGGTGCCCACCAAGCAGCTCTATCACTCCCCTCCTCAGCAGGACAGGGTGGGGAGAAAAGAAGATGGAAAAAAACCTCGTGGGTCAAGGTAAAGGCAGTTTAATAAAGTGAAAGCAAAGGCTGTGTGTGGAAGTGAAGGAAAACAAAAGATTTATTCTCTACTTCCCATCAGCAGGCGATGCCCAGCCACTTCCCAGGAAGCACGGCTTCAGTACTCATCGTGGTTGCTCCAAAAGACAAATGTAATAATGAATGCCCTCGCCCCGCCTTTTCTCTTAGCTTTTGTTGCTCAGCAGACATTGTATGATATGGAATATGCCTTTGGTCAGTTTGGGTCGCTGTCCTGGATATGTCCCCTCCCAAGATCTTGCCCACCCCCAGCCTACTGGGTAAGGCCGGGGGAATGTTGGAGAGACGGCCTTGATGCTGTGTGAGCACAGCTCAGCAGTAGCCAAAACACTGATGTGTTACCAACACCTTTCTAGCTACCAGGTGGTTGGGCTAGAGACCTCCCAAGGTCCTTTCCGACCTACCTGATTCTGTCACTCTAAATAGTGTTTTATACTGGCAGCTGCATATTGTGAAATTTTTATGATATGTAGATTAACTTTGCTTTTAGCAAAACAGTGAAAGGCACCAAGTCTGCAAACGCGTGGTTAGCTTTGTGTGCAGCTAGTCGTAAGTTCAGCGGGGCTTTTGCATTTACGAGCATGTGAATTGATTGCTGGAGCTCCAGCACGGTGCTGAGATGTTAATAGACAAGAGCTCCTACTGTACTTACCTGCATGTGATAACCTCCTTTTTAGTGTTTTTGTCCAAGGGCTCTCCATATAATCCTGTGTTCTGAAGTAACTGCTTAATATTGTATGTGGCATCCAGCTCATAACCTAGCATTCACATATCTGAGTGATGAAACGTTGATGCTGTTTGAAGTGATAAATGTGCTGGCTCAATATGTTTGGCAAGGAAACCACAATTAACTTCAACTGTAATTAGTTTCTCTTTCCAACCTCCCAGCATGATAAAGTGTCCTTTTCATTTATCCTGTAGTGTTCTACTAGTATAGAATAACAACATTCACAAGTAGTTATTTTTCTCTTACATTTTTGATGCCTTCTGGAGTGTGGAAAAAGTAGAAAATGTTTGTTAGAAGGCAATCCTATCTGGAAAACTTTCAGCAGTCTTGTCAGTTTCATTTCTCCCCACGCAAATGAGTTGTGGCATTTCAGGAGATCTCGTTTTTATGGGGGATGGACTCTAGAGCAGCATGGTATTAATTGTGTTATTCTGAGAAAAAGACTGACAAAACCAAGAATCAAACTCTGATCTTTTTTTGTCCCCAGTGCAGTACATAGCTGCCTCACTTATTTGCTCTAGTGGTACCTCAGGAGCCATGCTTATTCATGGAAGTAGAGATTCTAATGGTGTATTTCTAGTAGGACACGGATACTAAGTCTGCTTCCCTCTGTACAATGGATGCTTTCACGTCAGTCCCCAGGAATGTCAGTCCCCAGGAGTGCCTTTCTCACAGGCTAGACAATGCAGGTTTATCCAGTCTGTGATAAGATTAGATAAACTGTGGCATGAAGAAGCTAGGAAAGTGAACACCCTGCCCACATCTCATTTGGATGTCAGGATAAGGTCAGCACCACCCCTTGATTGGTGCTCTGATTTTCATAGTAAGAAAACCTGGGTACACAGCTATGGAGCATTCTATCAGGTCAGCTTACCTGAAGGGCAGCAAAATGAGGACTGAAGGCAGACAGAGCTTTGGAGCTACATGCAAAGGGAGGAGTGTGGATTGCTGCAACTAGAGCAAATATTGGGGTTTCAGAGCAAATACTGGGTCTTCAGTGAAGTTGTTATAGGTTTATTGGGAAATTCGCTTGAAACTCCATTAAGTTTGTCATAATGCTATCAAAAAGTTGGTTATATAGTGTATGCTGCTCTTTCTGTGGAAGAAATGACTATTTTATTGCGTATTTTTCTTTATTAGTACATAGATTCAACAGAGCTTGAACGTTCTACAGAAGCGGAGAATTCAGTGAAATATCACCAGGCATGGCACAAACTGTGCAAAGCAGAGTAAGTGGCATTGGGTATTCTGTATGCCAAATGCAGACCGTGATACTCATTTCGTGTTATGAAAACGGCTTCAGTAAATCATTTCTTAGTGCATCCAGACTTCTGTTACTTACATAAAGGGATAGATGTGCATGGTTGGTGATGAGCTTCAGATATAGCAAATTATAGTATCAGCCTGTATCCTCAAACTCAATCTCTTTAGACAAGTTGCAGTTGTTTGGGGTTTTTTTTGTTGTTTTGTTTTTATTTTTTGGTGGGTTTTTTTTTGATAGGTAGACTTTCCTTACAGTGCAGGTCAGTTGTCAAAAACTTTTCTTTGTCAGCATGCATTATAGTGAAAGGTAGTTAGATAAAAGCTTAGTAAATGTTGGTGACACTCTGCAAACGTTTCTGCAAACATCTCTGTTGAGAATCATTGCTGGGATTTCAATTCGTATTTGTAAAGGGATGTTGTTGGTTGTCAAAATGCATTAATTTCTTCACTATTTGTTAGTAGACATTTTTGTGCCAAGATCCTACAGTAGTTAATATGTAGCTAGTTTATTTAAGCAACACGTGTTTAAGCAATCGGAATTTTTCTGTGAAGTATGAGGTTGGTCAGATGAGAATTGGGGTGGGTAGATGAGACAAATATCTTAATTTAGAGTTAAATTCTGAGTCTTCTGAATGGTCATACAAAACATGCTTTTCGTGCATTGTGCTTGCTTTGTTTTAACCTCAAAAGTCTTTCTTCAGTTTGTATGGACTTTCTTTACTGCCTTGATTCTACATGTGGGTTGCTTTGTATATACCTGTCATTACAGTGGCATTCTGGTCCCAGGAGGGTTTGGAATTAGGGGAACAGAAGGCAAACTCCAAGCTATCTCCTGGGCAAGAACAAAGAAAAAACCTTTTCTTGGTAAGATCATTAGAGTCAGAAATTATTGTGTTTTGGAGGTGTATAGCAAGCTAATGGATAGCAAGCTAATTGATTTCATTTTTAAAAAAACCCAAGCAAATAGAACAAGCGCACACTAGGGAAGGATCTTGTCTCAAGGTAGTACATGTGCTGTTGTGAATATTTGCCTTGTAAATAATGTCCAGGGTCATAGTCATGTACTACATCTGCTGTGTAAGGAAGGAAGAAAAAGACTATCCCTAGTCCAAAGGTTTTATTTGCTATATTCACATTTTATGTGGAGAGTCTTTATGATAAAGTCTAAAGATGCCATCTGGCCTATAAGCTAAGTGCGGTTTGTATAAGTGCCTTTGAAGCTTTGGTTCCTACTGCACATTTCTTACAATTTTATAAGTGACTACTGTTATGAGCTGCCAAAGCAAAATTTGAATCTGGATATACACAGGCTTTCAGCTTCTGTTTGTCTTTATTTTTTATTGGTAAAATAGATGGGAGGAAAAAAAATTGAAAGGTCTTAAAGCACATAATTGTGTCAGATGTATTTACAGTGTGCCAAGTGTGAAGAGTGAATTTTGCATTGAGCAGCTATTTTTGTTTCACCTTTTTGGTAAGTCTGTGTACATCCACTGAGTACCAAGATTTCTAAGCAGTCAAGTTTAAGACAGAACAGCAAGTACTTTGCCAGTCCTGTTCTTTGTCCTGTTAAATTCTGGGGGTTTTGTTTTCTCTTCTAGGAGTTTGCCTGGGAATGCAGTTAGCAGTTGTGGAATTTGCAAGAAACTGTTTAAATTGGAAAGGTGAGCTCAGTATGCTAGTGTGAATATGATTCGCTTAGAAGAAATTTTATTCTGTATGTGAAATGTATATCTGTTATTAGAACTATTGTATAGATCCTGTGATCATTAGGTACTTAGATCTTGCAAGATGATAATTTTCAGCTAAGCACCCTGTGCTACCTTTCTGTACAGGGGAGTAGGAACTCTTATTATGCAGATTGCTTGAAACCTGCTTCTTGATCTAAGGAATGTAGGAGAAGTTCACCTCTGTAGTCTCTTTCTGGAGTGGGCAGGTGGTGAGGAGTAAAAAGCGAGAAGTGGTTTCCTCCCTTGCTTTCATTAGTTGGACTAGCCAAACCATAGCCATTGCAGTAGTAATATGAAGAGATTTAGCTCACCAATGAATTTCTACCACTAACAGCTGAGAGGAAAAGGTTTTCGAAAGTAGGAAAGGGAGCGTGTGTGACTGAGGTCATATGCTTCCTGTGGTTGCTTCAAAAGTGGTGCGGTATGTGTTTCAACACGCAAGATTGTAGCTTCAATGCAGACAAGCCCTAAAATGCTGCAGAACTGTTATGATGAGTTTGTAGTGCTTGTAGAACAATGGAAATGTATTGTGTTTGTTTTGAACTCCTGTTTCAGATGCAAACTCTACAGAATTTGACCCAGACACAAAAAACCCTGTTGTAAGTACTGATTTTTTTTCACGCATATGTTTTGTGAACATAAATTGTTTGTTAAAAAAGGGAGTTACCTCTGTGTAAGTTAAGGTCTGTCTATATTTTTACATGGTAAAAGAGGTGAAGGGGTGTCTGCTGTCCCTATTCAGTGTTGTTTAAAAAGGTGTTTTCTTTTAAAAGTCCATTGCCTTCACCTGCTTGCTTCTGTGGTTTGCCTTAGCTTTATTTTTGTAATTTTTCTAATAGTTTGCTTTGCTGTAGACTGATTCTGGGAGTAGGCAATAATTATTAAGTTGGCTTTACTGGAGAATAAAATACAAAGGGAGGCTGGAAAGCTACTATCAAAATAGAAATTTGTATAAAAAGATAAGGATTATATGGAAAGCTGTTGAAAAATTCTTGTCTTTCCTTTATATAAATAGTATAAGTAACCACTACAGCCCTCCTCCCCATGCATCTCACAGCCGTCCTTTTGAGAAAAATTTCAATGTTGTAGATATAACAGGGTTCTCTGTATCATATGCCAATGGCAGAATTTTAGAACAGAGTTCTTCCAGGTATTTCCTGGTTCAGGAGAGTATGGTGTCCCATTCTCTGAATAGTAACTTAAAAAAGATCAGTAAGAGAGGATTTTTAAGAAAATAAAAAAGAACAGAAAACTACGTGTGAGAAATAAAGTGGTATCTTGGTGTAAGATGTAAACATCTGTTTTAACGATAAATTAAGTGTGCTGCTCGTAGTGACCCACTGTTTCTGTATCAATTTCCTTCAAAAGGGTTTTGTTGGGATTTGTAAGTAAAATGCATTTTTTTCCACACCTGCTTAGTCTGAAACATGCAAATAGGAAGTTTGTAAAGTGTTTGACCTCTTTGTCAAGGTTGTTTATATGCCTATCTTTATACGCATATACATCTATTCTGAACTTTCGAAGGTAAATTAGACACTTTCAGAGTTTTGGTGTGAGACTTGTTGCTAAAACTTGGTGGCATTTGGAAATGTCCTCAGGTGAACAAAGGTAAACTTTGCATTTGGCATCAAATTTGTGGGTTTGCCATCGTAAGAGGTCTTTTCCTTCTCCCTTCTTGAATGTACGCGAAGACATACTCTTTCTCTGGAGGGATCAATTTCATGATAGCAATATGTTGTAAAATGAGGAAGATGTTGAAAACTTACTGAATTTTTTTGGGGAAACAAGAGGGGTAGTACAGAAGACTGATTCTGAGGCATCTTTGTTTCTAGGGCTTTTTAGTGCCAGTTTAATTTAACTTCTCCTGACTGCATTTCAGCTAGTCACCTCAGGTACCTTTTCAGGATGCAGTAAGATCATCAGGATGGGGTGTGTCACCCTTTGGAACTGCTGGTTTCCTAGAATCATAGAATCACAGAATGGTTAGAGTTGGAAGGGACCTTGAAGATCATCTAGTTCCAACCCCCCAGCCATGGGCAGGGACACCTCCCAGTAGACCAGGTTACTCAAAGCCCCATCCAGCCTGGCCTTGAACACTTTGAGGGATGGGGCCTCTGCAACTTCTCTGGGCAACCTGTTCCAGTGTCTCACCACCCTCATAGTGAAAAATTTCTTCCTAATACATGATCTAAATCTACCCTTTTACGGTTTGAAGCCATTACCCCTCGTCCTATCACTACATGCCCTCTCCAGCTTTCTTGTAGATGCCCTTTAGATACTGGAAAGCTTGTATAAGGTCTTCCTGGAGTCTTCTCTGGGCTGAACAACCCCAGCTCTCTCAGCCTGTCTTCATAGGAGAGGGGCTCCAGCCCTCTCTCTGATCATCTTCGTGGCCCTCCTATGGACCCGATGCAACAGGTCCATGTCCTTTCATTGGGGGCTCCAGAGCTGGGCACAGTACTCCAGGTGGGGTCTCACCAGAGTAGAGTTGAGGGGCAGAATCACCTCCCTCAGCCATTATTCGAAGGATTGCTCACAGAAGCTGGCTCTGATGCAGAGCTCCACACTTAGCTGAAGTCAGGAACATGGATGCTTGTCTGCTGCAGCCCTATTGGCAGTTTCTTCTATTACAGAAATGGTAGTGTGCATTAGTACAATATATCTAGGACAAAATTTTATTCCACAAGTAATTAACTGAGTGATTTGCAGTTTGCATTCAAGGGCAAGTAAGGTATATATGTTAAAGAGAAAATTATGTGTACATAAAATTAAGAAAATAATGGAGTGAATGTATGTGTCATAGAAGATTAATACAGTGTTTGCAAGTGAAGCAGTATACTTATAGTACGTATAATGAATATTCTTTTGTTCTGAGCTACATTAAGGTTCTGAAATTGGTTATTACCAGTCATATTTTAGCATCTTAATCTGATCTTTGACATCTCAATTCTCGACGAGAAACAGATGTAAATCATTCCAAAGGGGGAAATTTGCACTATCAATAATTATAGCTGCTAAATAATCTGTCTTAGCAGAGTCCATCTTGTGCTAAAAACTGTTTAGGTTTTCTATATAATAACAAATCAATAAAAAGGATAGGAAGAGAAATGGATTGATGAGTCTTGTGAACTACTTGATGTAGATGTTTCATTGTCCAAGAAAGTTAAGTGGAAACACCGTATCAGCACCGATAATACTTTGTGATACCACTGTGTGGTTCAACTGAGTGCTAACTTAGGACCAAAGCAGTGTACTTTTCTTTTCGTTCCTGCTCCTTTGGAAACTGAAGAGGGAGAAGAAAGGCACTGGTGAGGCAGTACTTTCATTTTTTAAGAAAAAGGGAAAAAGGCAGAAATTCAAATATGTAGTTTGGCAGGGGAACGCGAGGGCAATCAAAATATGCATCCCTTCTTAATTTGCTGAGTATTCAGATACCCAGAACTGGGCTCACCAAAGTTGATAGTTTCTTCTCAAGTACCTATAAAATGTCTTGGTCTATTTTGCTTCACTTTTGTCTGCCTTTATGGAAATTTGAACCTTTTTTATTAGAAATAAAAACTGAGATTGTCAAGTAATCATGTAACTCTGAATTAGGATTCCAAAGGAAAAACAGGTTGCTGAAATAATGAGAAATGATATTACTGGCAACTGTCTCAATTAAAATAACACAAGTTATTGTACTACAGAAGAGCATTGTCTGCATTAGTAACAAGTTTTGAGCAGAGTAAAAGTTTTTTATGTGATGAAGCAATTGTGACTTGTTCTGTTTTGAACAATAACGAATGCACAACTGAACGTGCAAATGTGGAGAGTTGCCTGCAGTGCTGAATATCTGTTTCATTTTAGCTGTTCACCTGTTTATACTGACAATCATTACAACAATGTTGCTCAACCTGGGTTCTGCAAAAGCACCCATGAGGAATTTTATATAGGAGGGAAACCCTGTGTAACCCTGTATTGCTTGTTTTGGGTAATGCTGATATCAATTATATTGGCGTGTAAATGACTGCAAGTATTGTCGAGTTAAGATTTCAAATACCTTGGTAAAAATAGTAGTCTCTTAATTCCAAAAATGGAAGTTAGTGACTTAAAAATGTAAAACAGTGAAAATTGTTTTGAAAGTACTGTAGGGGAAAAAAAATCCTAAAGCTGAGTATCTATGTGATGAAAATGAGACCTAGAATTTGAAAATATTAATAAGATGTGATTTATACGCTGTGTTTGAGAGATTTTAAGTTGCTATTAGATATTTTCATTTAGTCTTAAGTTAAAAATGTGTACTCTGAATCAAAAAAAAAAAAAAAAAGACCTCCGATACGGCAGTTTCTGTATTCACCAGGCCATACCATTTACACTGTCAAAATACCACCGTAAGGTTTTGGCTTCAATTCTTCTTTAACACAGGTTTGATTTCAGGAGAGAAAATGAGGGAGTTACATGAGCACTGATCAAAGCCCCTCAAGTTCTTGATCTCATCTTGGTTGAAAATTTCCAGGTCTCATTCCCATTTATCTTCTTAAGTTTTCTGCTTTACTTTCTAGCCTTTTGGATAATAATGATAGGTAAATTGTTATTGTTTTTGTAGGAAGATAACTGTTCAGAAAAGTAATGCATTTGCCTGACAGTAGTGCTTAGTATGAGTTTTCTGTTGCCAATGGTAATTTTAAAATTAACTCTTTAAAGGGAAACTATAGTCTGTGAACTGCTAATGAACTGGATTCACTGGGTGGCAAAAGAGTTATTTGTCTTCCTCTACTATTAAACTTAGATTTATTTTTTTGGATGAGCCTTTTAATAATGTTCTTTGTCAACTTCATTGCAACTGTGTCTAATACTGTTCTAGAAAAAAAAAAAAGACTTTCCAGAAATAATTCTAATGCACTTTTTTTTTTTTTAATTTAAAAAAGCTAATTTTAATTGTGACCGTTGTTCTTCATGACCTATTACATCTTGTGTAGGATCATGAAACTTTAGATATTGCACCAGGTAAAGTAAGTGCGTTCTCTATGAACTCAAGAAATTCTGCAGAAATAGATTTTGCCAGTAGGTGACACTCTTATAACATGTTTGTTTCTTGATGCCCACTTTTCCTATTCAGGATGTCAGTAACCTGACTGAATTAAAAAATTTCTAAGGTTGTCTAAAAGTTGAAAAGGAATGTATTTCCCACTTATGCCAAAGCACCTCTTAAAATTCTATGGGTGTACTTATGGATGTAAAGTAGCTAATGTAGCTTAGTAAGCAAATGTGTGTGGAGTATATTTAGATTTCAAATCAAAGCATATTGTTAATTTAGAATACTTTTTTTCATAAACCAGAAAAAAGTAGTGAATATTATGATTTTCTTTTCTTCCAAGAACCATAACAGATTTTAACAGCTGAAAGGTTTGTGTAAAAGAATGGCCCAGGAGCCTGTTAGAACATTCATATCACGTTTAAATATCATAATTTTTGAGGCTTCTATTCATACATCACTGGTGTAGAGTACTTTATTCCTCATTTCATCGAGGGGAAATTCAGGGACAGAAACCGCTGTAGTATGGGATCTTGAATGCACTTCATAGGCTTTGCAATTAAGTTGAGTCTTAAGTCCTTAGGTAACTCTGAGATCTAACTGTATAATGGATGATGTTGGTGTTAAAATTCAGTCCAAAATTCCAAAGTTCTATAGTAGGATTAGTGTCTAATCCACTGAATTACTTGTTTTTGAAATTTCCATTCTTCTCATTTCTCTTATTTTTCACTAATTTATTCTTGAAGTAAGTAATAATGCCTATGCATTACATGTGTGAAAATACATATGTCACAGGGAATCATGCAATGAAAAGGTTAAAACTGCAACAGATAAATGTAGCGAATGTTTTAATTACAACTGCAATTGCTCAGTTCCTATATATGCTAATGTATTCCCATTTACAAGAGTCAAAACAAAAAAGCACATACTTATGTAAATATAATTTAAAATGAACATGTAACGTTACAGTCATCATACTTAGGATTGCTACATTGTAATTGAAAATAAGAACTTTGTGTTGTAAAAATTTGAACTTTTTACTGCATGGAAGTGTTGTCTTATGTGAATGATGAAACTGAACTGGGAGGAGTATTGGATAGTGTACACTAGGGGACACTCCTCAAATGGAATGATACATCTTTCCTTTTGTGTGTTTTAGAAACCATTTTATTTGAAGTGCTCTAGAGGTCAAAATAATAGCTCGGGTAAAGCAGGGTTTGTTAAGCGACACTTTCTCAAATGTAGCGTGAAACAGAAACAGGTAGTGCTGAACTAATTGTGAGGAGGCTTACCTGGAAACTGTGGCTAGCGGATATTCAGGAAACACAATACAAGACATACTTTGTTCTATGTCAAATCTTTATTCTGTACGTTTTAAAATTGTAACAAATCTGTGGATTTAAGTGTACATATAATGTACGCGAACGCCAGGCTTTTCTCCTTCAAAGTGGTGATATTCATTCTTGCAGATGCCTTACTGTCCTGTACCAGTTATCTTTTTTACAAGCATCACAAACTCATCAAAGCTGACACTTCCATCATTATTTTTGTCCAATGATTTAATTATGTTGTCAAGTGAGAATGAATCCTGTTTTTATAGGAAAAGAATAAAAAAAAATAATATTAAATTAATAGATTGCCACAACTATTTTCCTATGAGGAACATTGCCAAAAAGTGATGCAGTCAATAAATCGGTGTTACTTGAAGATGTTACTGGTAGTGTTGTGTTTACCAGTTTTACTGGTTAAACTAGAAATACTGTGCCTGCTGTCGCCTGCCAAAAATGTTAACAAAGATATGATAACCATTTGAGAAGTATCAAGTATTACTCAGGTTACTTCAGTCTTGGGTAAATTTGGAAAAGGGGGAGATGGAATAGCTGCAGCATATACATAATCACCAATAAAAATTAATATGCATACCACCTACTACTTTATTAGCTGCTAATTTGGGCCCTGCATACACTATCTGAAAATGTGTTGCTACTTTCATGAGGCTTTGGACCAGGACCTGAGAGTCTCTTTCCCTCCCCTTTTCCCTTCTTTACTAGGAATACTGTATTCACTGTTGAAAATTTCTTGCTGATGTATTAAATCTAGTTTAGATTATTAGCTTCTTTTATTTGTCCTGTCTGGTAAGAGTGCATGTAACATCCTGATGCAGTGAGTAGTCTGATAACATACCTGATCAGGCTAGTTAAATAATACAAAACCAGTGTTGATTTATAATTTAAATGTTTAAAATGTTTTCTTTCTTCATACTTTATGTCTATGCATGTTTTGTAATGTCCTGTCCTGCTTTTATGTTGATTTATTATGGTGCCATATAGTTCTGCAAACAGAGTAGATGCTTGAAAATGTCTGATATCCAGACAGAAAACAGCAGTATTACTTTTCCTGAACACTTTCATTTCCACATATCTGAAGAAATGGGTATGGTACTAAATTGTCTACAACTAATATAAAAAAGCACTGTCTTTCTGAATTTGCCGTCACATTTCCTATTAATTTTTGGCAATTAATTTCTGACATGTTTTTTAAGGGAAAAAAAAATTTGTGTTTTATTAGGTTTTTGGTTTTTTAATTAGCCATTTCATGTTAATGAAATGACTAAATTGGATTGCTGTAGTTCTCAAAATACTGGATTTTTGAGGTTGCAACTTCTTTCAGACCTTTAGTAAAAATTACTTTTGTCAGCTATACAAAACACAGTATTTAAGGATTTGTCTAGCAAAAGAATCTAAATTGAGTCCTAATCTAGTTGAGGAGAGGTTTAGCAGAGAATATATATGAAATCAAAACCTAGATTTTTTCCAGCTACAGGAAATGGGTGTTTCTCTCTCTAGCTTGGTGGCATCTCTTTTCTTCACTTGGCACCTTTCTGGAATAGCAAACCTTTTATTTTGTGACGGTGGGGATTTAATCTAGGTAGAAGTTGGCTCATATCTCTTACTTTCAAATTTGTCCTACTAATTTACTTGGTTTACAGATTTTTCTATGCATTTTCTAGATTCATGACTTATTACTTACACTGAAACAAAAAATATTTTGTAAGACTCAGATGCAATATTCTAGGTGTAATTTGGCTTACATAAAAAACCCAAACAAAAGAGCTCCTTAGGTTTTTGCATTTTGTTTCATAGGACTTTGTTATAAAGTCCTGACTCAGATATCTGTTCGGCGCTACTGTTCATTAATGTGAATGAAGTTTTATAAGCCAACCCTTATTTAAGGATTATTTATGGAGTCAATGAAACCATTTGGGGACAATAATCTGCCTTGCAACATCATTGCCTGTATTTCCTTTTCCCTGTCCATTTCATAGGAAACACAGTGAATGTACTTACCTTCAGGTACTGTGCAAACTGATTCTGAAGTAAATTTTTCAGCCCACCAATGGACAGTGCAGTGGTGCTACCCTCCATTAAAGCATACTGGGTAAAATACTTCAGAAGGTTATCATTGAGTAAATGTTCCATGTTTCTCAGATGTTCTCTTGAAGAATAACTGCAAACAAAGCAGAAAATAACAATCCCATGCATCAGAATTTTGAAATATGTCTCAAACACTGTTCACTGGTTTACTAACCATTTGAAATGATTAATCCTTATCCTAGATGAAAAGGCGGGGGGGGGGGTTGTTTGGTTGTTTTTTTTTTCCCTATAAAACTGGTTCAACTCTCCCAAGAAAATAATCTAAGAAAATAAATCTAGAAAATAATCTAAGTTAGGTTCAAAGAATGAAACACCAAATATATTTAGGTTATGCTTACCTCACTCAAACTCCAGAGCTTTCAAATGTATCCAGTAGAAGTGAGAGTCTCAGATTGGGGCAGCATTTATAGTTGCTTGCATGCTCCACCCTAATTATGAAACTAGCATTTGTCATTGAGTCAGTGCACTAGTTTTATTGTGTTTTCAATAGTCAAAAGAATAGGATACTTTAGCAATAGAAATGAGTAATATTTTGTGTTATCTCTGAAATGGGTTATCATCAGCACCCACCACTGTACTTGATGTGGCTTTACTTGGTCTCTATAGACCACCCTGGAGAGGTTTTCTCTCTTAAATTTGTATATTTTACACTTCAAGATGTACCACACCCAAAGAAGCCTGAAAAAGGCTCCTATGGGATTATGTATAGCATTTGTAGTTATAATAGTCTTTTGGAAAATGGTAAATATAAATTTGGTTTTGAAAGATCCAGGTAAATAAATAAAATACAAAGAAGCTACTTGCCCTTCTTGTGAGTTTATAATCACCAATGCCAAAGCCAGTTCTTGTGCTATTTCTTAGCACAGGAGAGTGATGAATTTGCTCTGGGATAAAATTTTGGTTGCTACTATTAAGAATCAAAACACTTCATTATTTGAATGGAAAAAGACTGAAGTATTCTAAATGGGAAAGGTGAATCTAAGGTTCTGAAAAACGGTTTCTTGTTGGGAACACCTTCATGACTGAGTATCGTGTTCTGCAGGTTCTGAAATCATGTTCCGTTGGTGGTCTGTGGGGGATTTTTGAGTGATATTCAGCCTGTGGTTGATGCTTCATGACCCAACACTGCTGGTTTTGCAATTCCTGAGTTGCTGGCTCTGGCTTTTACATGCTGCTTAATCTGCCTGATGTCTGCTGTTGTCATTTTTGGGTGCTTAGCTCCAGGCTCACTTACTAGATCTTTCACCCTGTGCATCACTTATTGAGAATCAATGATCATTGCATCACTTAAAGCTCCAAGCCAAGAGCTTTGTGGGTCTGTAGGAGGTGGGTGGGTTGGGAGGGGTGTTTTTGGAACTGCACATATACGGGTCTAGGGTTCCATGACAGGGAAGTAGGCGGTTTCCTGAGAAAACTAGGCAGGCTTTGCTAGATGGATCTTGTAGACATACACCTTGCATTAGCAGCCTGCTTGCATGTGCTTATTCTAATTCCCAAAGTGTCATAGAGAAGAGTATTAGAAGAGTTCTCCAGAGATCGTATAATTCATTCTTCCCTGTGCTGTAGAGTGGGATCACTGGTATTTATGTTGGATGTCTCCTTAATGCTGTCTTAAGTGCCTTAAATAATGGGGACTGCACAACTTCTTTATCTGGTCCATTTCTTGTGGTTCCTTATCTTACTGTTAGACAGAATTACTATTGTCCACATGCCTTGCTGCACTTATCCCTTTGCTTCTCCTGTCTCCACAGATAGGGAGAAAAGACCTATTGTCTTCCTTCCTAAAATGGCCTTTAACATATCAGAGAAAAACCCCGTCCTCCTTGTTTGGTTCAGAAATCCTTGCTAGTTTAGTCCTTCTTTGGAAGTCCTGCTTCTTGGATGCTTCTTGGATGCTTCATGACTTTCTCCAGTTGGTTCCCATCCTGCTTGAGATGCCATGTCCAAAGCTGTACAGCTTGTTCACCACTCTGGGGGCTGATGATGTTGCAGATTTAAATAGTGCCTGAAGCACTTGGTTGATGTGGAGGACCTGTATGTCATTTTACGGGGAGGTGGCAGGCTACAGGTCTTTAATAGTGGCAGACGTCGTCAAGTTTCTTGACACTTTATGTCAAGCTTGTTGTGAGGAGGAGAAACACACTGCAAATTCAGCGCAAAATCCTGCCATTAGCTTGAGGATCAGAGAACCAGGGTCAGGCATCCCCCAATCTTTGTCCAATCCAATTGAGGGATGAAGCTGGAAACACATTTTTCCCATGTTTGCTTTTTGGCTCAACAGAAAGGCAGGAGCTCCTGCTGTCATGAACCTATACTGCTGCTACCATAGATGGTGGTAGGAGTGCAAGCAAGTCCAGGAGTCCTGCTCTAGAGTGCATTGTATGGGTTAGGGCAAGTCCCATACACCAAACTGAGGCATGAACTCTATGGGTATTCATTACAATAAAACACTCGTAAGTCCTTTTCCTCTTCTTTCTGCAAACAGAATAAACCCCAAACATCTTTCTCCTTCCATCTTGTTTTCCACCTTTGGCAGATGATGAAATTTTATTGGTAGTGCGGGACTAGGGGATCTGCTGCTCCCTGCTAACTCTGCTTGCCTACAGCTCCTGCCTGTGGTAGCCTCACCACACTTACTGCTTTATCCCTTTTGGAAGCACTGTCAGGAAGCTGGTCTGCCTGATGTGTATTGTTGACATTACAGTGTTTGCAGAACTGTTTTTTCAAGTATTCAAATTACTTGTCTTTACTTGTACCAAAGGCCCCTCCCTGTCTTGAAGATGTAGTAGTAAGGTGTTTAGTAGTATGGAAGAAGAATTGTATTTCGAGGGATCACAACTCAAGGAATTCAGCACATTAGCCTTGTTAATTTGTTAAGGGTTCATTAAAGAACACCATCTAATTGCTAAATAGCATAATGAGTTTTACTGAAACATCTTCCCATGGAAGTGAGAGACCAATGCCTGGAAATTTAGGTGACCTGCTCAAGAGTTGCACAGGAGTTGCCTGCCAAATCTGGGGATGAATCCTGTCTCCTCAGGTTAGCTTTATCCACAAGGCACTGTAATCTGAATGAGAGTGACAGAGTTGGGATTTGTAGTTTGGTCTCCCACCTCTCTGTCCTTTTCTCTCTTGTTTAGACTGCAATGCCCTCCTCCAATAATTTGTGTGGCATCTCTGAACTCTGTCTCGGAATCAGCAACAGAACTCCGTTTGACAGTCCCCAGTACGCCGTCTTTGACAGAAGACCCCTTTGTAGGACATAAGTGCTATTCTGAAATAGGTACAGTTTATCCAGCGCAACCCAGCAATGGCAGAATGATATCCAGGGGTAAGGAATTCTGGTCACTGACCAAGAATTTGAAAAAAAAAACTAGGGGAAGAAAATGTATTACTTTTGCTACTATTGGATGATGTATAACTAGCAGATAGCAGCGTTTATCTAGGCTGAAGAACAGCACTGAGCATCAAGCTTTGATGTCTGTGCAAGCTGACTCCCAGAGCAGAAACAGCAGTTCAGATTCGGTTACAGTGTTTTGCTGCTCTTTCTTGGATGTATGAATATATATTGTTCCTGCAGTTTATGACATAATTCAATTGGGTTTGCCCTGGGCTAGAGAAATCATGTTAGTAAACACCGTATCCTTTTGGAAATGACGTTTTTATTGTAGCTTAGATACAAAGCCATTAGCAAAAAAAGAACTAAGTTGGTGTGTTTTAAGTCTGTTTAGGGATGCCTATCACACACATGTCCCTGTGATGATTGTGTGCCATTTTCTTTCAGTGATGGTGTCTGCAGATTCAATGTCCACTCAAAATCGGCTATTGCTGAGTATTGCCCTAGTAAACTGGTTTGCTGGCATATTTGGAGCAAGCAATTCCAATCACTTTGGAGAGTAAGAGAATACAAGCTGCAGGGGTGACTGAAGTTTGGGCACCACTGCTAGTGGTAGGAGTGGTGAAGCTTATGGCATCATGATCACACAGTGTTCATGCATGTTTAATGATGGATTAAGTGGGATGGTAACTCCGGTGCTCTCTCTTTTGCCTTTGTCGCATCCTTCCTGCCACCACTGATGGATGAATGGTATGTGAATCTGTGCTCCTTGTTTACCTTAACGTGCTGGACTACAAATTGGGTTGGTCTGCAAGTGGATTTCTATGCCATTCACTGACGCTGTTGGAAGGCACAAGGCACCTTCAACAGGGGTGGGGCTGTCACCTGAGGGCAGCAACTATCTCGGTCATCCTGTTTAATCCTCTACTGATGGGTTAACGCCCTAACTCTCCAGTATTTTTCCACCTTCTTCGGTGTATTTTATTGTAGCAGCATCACTGTTACTTGTATGTGAGCCCAACTACTTTAAAGCTAGTTGAGGGATCTCTGAGAGGCTTGTGTTACAGCCTGATTGCAGTATAGAAACGTCTGCTGTCAACGTGAAGTTTGCTATAATTGAGAACATATGTTTGTGGATGTTATGCATTTGGAAAGAAAGAGCAGGAGGTGGTTTCATGCTTAGTATTCACTTATTTCTACTTGTATACTGCTTGTGCATCATCTCTAGCTTCCAGACGTCAGTCACTAGATCAAAGCCCTTTGGTAACTTTGATTACTTTCTGGAGTGGAAGTGGAGAACAATGATGAGACAGTTTAAATAAGTTGGGCTGGATTAGGGACTCTGTGGAACATCAGATTTCTTATCTGATTTGCAAAGATCTTGCACAGGTGTCAAGTAAGTTTGATTTCTTATTGAGTAAAATAGCAAAGCAGTATTTGTATAGAACCAATGCTAGTATAAAGAATGTAAATGTGTCTATGCCTGTTGTAAAATACCAGTCCCTATGCTGCATCTGAAGTATATGGGATACGTACAGTAATAGACCATTAGGAATATATTTTTTAAAATAGTTGTACTGTAGATAATTTGCAAATAATAAAAGGGAAACATAACCCCTATTTTCAAAAAGGGAAATAAGGAAGACCCAGGGAACTACAGGCCAGCCAGTCTCACCTCTGTGCCTGGCAAGATCAGGGAGCAGATCCTCCTGGAAACTCTGCTGAGGCACATAGAAAGCAAGGAGGTGATTGGTGACAGCCAGCATGGCTTCGCCAAGGGCAAGTCATGCCTGACAAATTTGGTGGCCTTCTATGAAGGGATTACAGCGGCAGTGGATAAGGGAAGATCAATGGATGTCATCTATCTGGACTTGTGCAAAGCATTTGACACCATCCCACACAATATCTTGGTCTCTAAATTGAAGAGACATGGATTTGACAAATGGACCACTCGGTGGATAAAGAACTGGCTGGCCGGTCGCACTCAAAGAGTTGCGGTCAACGACTCGATGTTCAAGTGGAGAGCAGCGACGAGTGGCGTTCCTCAGGGGACAGTACTGGGACCTGTACTGTTCAACATCTTTGTCACGGACATGGACAGTGGGGTCGAGGGTACCCTCAGCAAGTTTGCTGATGATACCAATCTGTTTGGCGAGGTAGGCACGCTGGAGGGGAGGGATGCCATCCGGAGGGACCTGGACAGGCTGGAGAGGTGGGCCCAAGCCAACCTCATGCTATTCAACAAGGACAAGTGCAAGGTCCTACATCTGGGTGTAGGATCCCAAGCACAAACACAGGCTCGGTGGGGTATGGCTGGAGAGCAGCCCTGAGGAGAAGGACCTGGGTGCGCTGATTGACCAGAAGCTCAGCATGAGCCAGCAAAGTGCAATCGCAGCCCAGAAGGCCAACGGTATCCTGGGCTGCATCAGAAGAAGTGTGGCCAGCAGGTCAAAGGAGGTGATTCTGCCCCTCTACTCCACTCTCCTGAGACCCCACCTGGAGTACTGCATCCAGCTCTGGAGCCCCCAACATAAGAAAGACATGGACCTGCTGGAGCATGTCCAGAGGAGAGCCACGAGGATGATCCGATGGCTGGAGCACCTCTCCTACGAGGAGCAGCTGAGAGAGTTGAGGCTGTTCAGCCTGGAGAAGAGAAGGCTCCGGGGAGATCTTATAGCAGCCTTCCAGTCCCTAAAGGGGGCCTACAGGAGAGCTGGGGAAGGACTTTTTACTAGGGCATGTAGTGACAGGACGAGGGGGAATGGCTTTAAACTGGAAGAGGACAGGTTTAGATTAAACATTAGGAAGAAATTTTTCACTTTAAGGGGTGGTAAGGCGCTGGAAGAGGTTGCCCAGAGAGGTTGTTGAGGCCCCATCCCTGGAGGTGTTCAAGGCCAGGCTGGACGTGGCCTTGGGCAACCTGGTCTAGTCGGAGGCATCCCTGCCTATGTCAGGGGGGTTGGAACTCGATGATCTTCAAGGTCCTTTCCAACCTAAACCATTCTATGATTCTATGATTCTGTGAAAGCTGTGGAGATGCAGATGTCTGCTGCTACCACAATATGTGTTCATTTTGACTATAAGGGCTTTGGCGAGTTCTGCAGAGAATCAGTCCTGCAACTGCAGTCGTCTACAGGCATTCTTGCACCACCTGCAAAAAGGAAAAGGCTTTAAAGTTGGGATACTCATAGTCAGTCTACTACATTGGACCTTTTTCAAGGTGTATGTTAGCAGATGTGGGAACTAACTCTAGTGCAAGTCGGGGAATTGTGTTAGAACTTTTCAGTGTTGCCATTGCCAGGCGTTCTTGCTGTCAGGCTAGGAGGAGACAAAGGACAGGTTGAGAGAGAAGGAACATCCAGTTAATGAATTTTCTGAAAAAGATCAAATAGCAAACTGCACTACAGCCATTGTAGAGAACCTGGCATTGCTTTGAGGTATGGAACTGTTAGGTGGAAGTTGAGGATGGGTTGTAAAATCCTTTGTGTGTCACAGGTGATGCATTCCTTATGTTAAAATTGCCATTGTTTGTAAAACCTCCAGTGGTGACGTGTAAAAGGGTTGTCTCATCTCACAAATTAAACTTGAACTATATGGGTTATCCTGACAAGAGTTTCTTCCAGGCCCTCCCTTGTTATAGTATGACATATACCTAATGAGATGTTGAAGGTGTCTCCTTAAAGAGGACTGGGTGCGGCTGCTGCAGGGATGAATGATTTAATATGATGCGTTGTTTGTAGTCAGCTTTAAATTGGTGATGTGTTATTCATTGTAGCTATATGTGTCAGCTTTTGCTGTCATACGTACACATCTGGCAGACAAACTATTATATCGCTGAAACTCCCTGTGATGTAGATATTTTATGTTACATGAGACAGTTTTGAGGGACAATGTGTCTGAAGAACAGGTTTTATCCTTCCACTTTCTGAACCTTGGTTCATGTAGCAGTGCAATAAGGTCGTTACTGCCACAGCTGAAATTTACAATTAGCGTAATTTCTAAAACCCTAAAGTATTTCATTCCTTACTAAACTTGGATTTGTTTTTTTTGGAATTCTTAATAGTGCTCAAAAATGCATAGATCTCCGTTCCAGCAAGGCATATAAGGATTTACAGAGGAGTGACAAAAGTGTTTCAGGTAGTGCGAAGCAAATATAAGTAAGGTAATGCTGTACAAGGGGCACTAGCAAGTTTGTTATTTTCCTGATGAGATTAAGTCTTCTCTTTGCTGTCTGACCTTGGAGATGCCTGGATTTTCTAGATGTCTCAGCTGTATCTAAGAACCCTTCTTCATTCTGAAAATGAAATCCATCAGGAGAGATAGAATTGGGTTCTGTAGTTTGTTTTCAAAGCATTGTTGTTGCTCTTAATGCAAACCTGATGGACTGTTCAAAAGAGGTCTAGAGGTGCACCTAATAAACCACATGGGCACATAATGTAGGAATTACTTGGCAGCGAGATGCCTGAATCCCAAAGGGTGAAAATACTAGTAAGAAAGTCCTTTGCCCAGCTATCTTCTTGCCTAGAAATAACTATAATCTGTTTCTATGCAAGTCCAGTACTACTGTCTGTCAATGCAATAATCCTACTAGTGAGTCAGAAATGACACATCTGGTTGTCTCGATCCTGGAAGGGCCTAATCCGTTACGTATTCTCACAATTTATTTAATACGATTTAATAGAAAGGGGGCTGATATAATGTGAGTTAGTGACACTTTCTTTCAGAGCAAGCCTACAGCATACGATGGTGTGGTGATGTGATAGGATACTCTTGATTCTTTTTGTGTGCATGTAGGGAAGATGGGGAAACCTGGGTTCTGGCTTCTCTGTCGAAAACAATTTTGCCTTCGACATTAAACAGCAGGAGATGGGAGAACGAGCATTCTGAATTTTTGACCACATGGGCCAGCGTGTGCTCTTGTGTGGATGTCTTTGTACACTAGGTAGGGACAGTGGACCCTCAGCACAGTTACAATGCTCAAGCCCCTGGAAATCGGGTACGGAGCTCTTTTATCAGAATTGTGCTGCAGTGACCCTCTAGGTCACTGTGACCCTGCTGCAGCTATGCTGGCCTCTCTGCTGAAGGAGAAGAGAATTATTGAGACGGTGCCTGTCCTGGTTTGAGGACAGGTGCTTGCACTAGGAAATTACCATCTGCTTTCTTCCAGGAACAGGTAAGTTTGGGGAACACAGCAGCAACCATGAGAGGTGCTCTTAGGGAGAAAGAAATGGAGGTCATTTTACAAGGCTTCTTTGGTCACAGCCTATGAATCCCTCTGTTCAGTTTCTTTACCTTCAGCACTCTGTAAGAACAACTAGATCATCCTTGCTGGCCTTGTCAGACTCAGCAGCATGAAATGCAGAAGAGGAGAAATAAATAGCATAGTGGTCTGAACCTTGCAGCTCTCTCTTCGATTCAGACAAACAGCTGCTTATATGCACTGTTTGAGCTCCAGAAGTTGCTAATGCTCAGTCAGAAGTCTGCAAATGTGCCATGCCATGCCATGCAAAATCAGATAATTAGTAGTATTCTGGGATACGTTTCATCGTCAATGTGAAACATAACAAAAATAATGTTATGAAGTAATGTCTTTACCTTTGGCATATGAATCCCTCATCTGTTTGCACTTTGATCTGTTGATTTGTAGAAGTAATAGATATTTGCTAAATTCTTTTCAAAGGAAGACTGTCACAATGTTCTTTAAGTAAATTACCATGAATAACTTTGTTTCAGTTCTCTCTGATATGAGAATCTGGGACAATGGAAGCAAAAGGCTGCGGGAGAGGCCTCCTCTCTACCCCCTCTTTTGACCAAGTCAAGAGTTAGCCTGGGACATGAGGGAAAACTGAAGATTAAATCAGAGGGAACTAATCAGGCTTACACAAAGGGTAGCCGTTGTCTAACTAACAGCATAGAGCAGTAAGTTGTCTAAATATTTTCTATGTGATCATGGCCTATTGAAAGAATTTAAGCTATTGCTACTTAACAAAAACTGTAGTCAAGAAAGAATAGTGCTTGTGTACCTAGCTTACCTTTAGATTTTCTAATTACCTAATGTGATTGCTAAATCAAAGCCAAATTATAATAAATTCAATAAGTAGCAGCAGTGGTGGTTTGGAAGTTCTGTTTACACAAATGCATTGAATGAGCAGTTTATAAACAACTGTAAAACAGAAAAGTAGATTTGCATTTTTTTTATAAACTGAAGTTAACAAATTATCACTGTCAGTCATAGCTTGTTTCTCAGTTGTGCTGGTGAGGAACCCGACTATCAATTAAGTTGAATTGAAGATTCAGCCTTAGAGCCAGTTTCATTTATTTTAGGTTAGTGACTAGTCTTGCCTTCAACACAGAAAGGCTTTGCTTTTTTGTTTTTCTTCCTTTCGTGTAATACATACAAGTTCACAGCTAAGCTGTAACAAATTACATCTTTAAGAAGTTTCTTAGTATTCAGAATCAAGAGTAGAGAGGATTTTATAAGAAAGTTTTAAGTGTCTTTAGCTTGTAAGGGTGTGCACCAGGTGCCATGTGGAGCTAAGGCTAGCATCAGTTTGGAACAGACCTGTGTAACCCCAAGATACCTGTGCGTGCTACGTGGCCTTTGTATGTCATAACTGCTAGAACATCAAAAAAAGAGAAACATTGGTTTTCCTCTGAGACATTAATAAAGTTGATTTTTCCCAACACCTCTGCAGACTCATCTTCTGTTGTTCATCGCACCCTAGGATTAAAAAACCCTAGCATCTAGCTATGAAGAATCTGGAAATATAGATTTGAAAATTATGAAAATATATGTATAAAAACACTTGGTGATTATTGCATTGCAGCTAAAAGACAATATAGATATACTTAGTTGTGGCTTCCGTTGGGGTTATCATTTGACCTGGCTAATTACAGAGAGCCTGTGTAGGGATCAGAGATGTAACTTACCATGAAACTGTTAACGTTGGTCTTCACTGATGAGAAGGGAACCCAACAGTTGCCCAAGAGCCTGGCAAAAATACCAAAGCCTCGATATTGCTCAATCTGTAAACTGAAAAATAAGTTTTGACAAATCGCAGCAGACATGCTGTGTCTGCAAACAAGACAGATCAGCAACCATTGCTTTCTTGCACAGCTTAACTTTGTGCAAAACTTCTTTGTCTTGTGGCAGAAAAATACTCTAAAATTCCTCAAAATAATCCATTTTAAGTAGAGATAATTAGAGTTCTTACAAGGTTTGTGTAGTCTTGCTGTTTCACTGTGAATGTGGAATTTTAAGTGATGGTATACAGAAAAGATATGAGTTCTGTAACACAAAATAAATTCCTGTTTTTGAAATTCAGTATCATTAGCAACATTTTGTGGTGAATATATTTATATTAGCACCTTCCCTCCCAACTTAACTGCTTTTTGCCTGTGTTTTCTGAGCTGGAATTTAAGTAACAAGACACTTACTCATCTGTGTCTTCTTGCCGGTATTAGAGAGCCAGTACTTAGGCAAACGACTGAAAAAGTTTCTAAAAATTCTTTCCTCGGTGAATTTATTTATTTTTGTCTTCATTCCACTGTGTCCTTGCAAACTCAGCAAAACCTGAAGTTCAAGTGACAAGCAACACTGGGAGGACCTTTATTTGAGATAACGAATTAAAATGAAAGAACCCTGCTTTCCTTCTAGAACGCAGATTGAACTGATGAAATGTATTTGTGAACTAAGCACACCTACGGTTGTATCACAGGTAGGAAATATGTTTAGTGTTCTCCAGTGCATTTTATGGTATCACATTTACTTAAGCACACTGGGTCAGATCACAGCTCCATCTAGACCAAAGGCCCATTTGGCCCATCACCTGTCTCCGTTGTCATCTATGAGTAATTATCTGTGGGAAAATATAGTAGAGCAGGTGTACAGTGATGCTTCCCCAGTATATTTTCTTGTTTCCTACAACTTACAGCTCAGATGTTTTCAAGCCAGAGAAAACTGGAAGACCTAAACTGCGCAGTATAAACTGTGGCCAGCATAGACATGGAAGTGTTACAATGATCTCCTCTGGTGTGGTCTTTCTTCCTTTTGTAATTGCTAATAATGTTGAATAGCTTTTGAGTGTTACTGAGTGTTGAACTGACATCTTCATAGAATGGTCTATTGTAGTCTCAAGGTCCTCTTCCCAAGGGGCTGTGATGAGCTCACAGACTGTAACTGTGGTGTGAAATTAAGCTTGTTTTATCCCCTGTGCACAAATTTATATTTGATTCTGCTGAATTTCACCTGACATTTTAATCTTCGATCACTAAGTTTCAGAAGGTCCTTTCGTGATTCTTTGTAGTAAACCCTCATCTTTATTACCCTCAGTAAATTAGGTGTCATCAGCAAGCTGTCACCTACTGTTCGTTCTTTTTTCTTTTTATCAAAAAAGTTGAATGTACTATTCCTAGAGCCTCGTTCAACTCTACTAGTGAATTTCCTCCACTGTGAAAAATTGCTTTTTATTCTACTCTTGGACTTTATCTTTTAACTGTATTTTGTTTGTGATAATCCCATAGCTGCTTTTTTTTTTTATATTAGTCTTTGATTACATGCCTTACATGCCTTTCTAACGTCTGTTAGAAATTAATGTTGACCTTGATTATCAAAGAAATCTCCCTTATCCACGTACTTTTACTCTGAAGAACTTCAATAGCTAGATGACAGACAGACAATCTGCCTTTACAAAATCTTTGTTGGCAGTGTCCCAACCTGTTAAAGCTGCCGAGGTGCCCTCTACTTCTATATTTTTTTTAAAGGTTCTTATAGGTTGCACGGCACGGACATCAGGTGTTTCAGACTATAGGTCTCTGTATCTCCTCTGAAGCATTTGCCACTTCGGAGTCTTTGGGTGACAAGGCTGATGAGAGGTTATTCACCACAGTTACTAAATCAGCTATTTCACCCTTCAGTTGCTTCAAAATTGAGTGAGTACCATCTGTTTCCAGTGATTTTTTTACTGTCTTACTTTGTCTATTTGTTTTGTAACTACTTCTGTTAACACTTCAATTTGTGATGGACACATCAGTCTCCCACGAAGAAGATTTTTAGCTTGGGAATGCCTTTCAAGCTCCTTGACAGTGCACACAAGCAAAATGCTCATTTTTTTATGCCATGGTGATAGCTTCTTTGAGTATGAGTTTTATTTAATTTTTTTTAATCTTGATAATTGATTAGGTCTACAATGCAGATTTTTCACCTTAAATGGTAATTAATAAAAAATAATTTACTCTTAGTTATTTATGCCTTTTACAAGTTGCTTCTCAAATATTTTAGGCACACTAATGATTGGGTATTTATATATTCTACTTAAAAGTATATGTGTTTCTTCACGTGGACATAGATTTAGTTTTTGTGAAGGATGCCTTCTTGCTGTTCATAACCTCCCACCTTTTTCCTTTCTTAAGGTTTTCTTTGTAAGAAGGATTTTTCTAAATAGAATTGCATGTTACATTTTCAGAAAGTCTTTGACCTCTCTAGTACTTACATGTGTAACTAATTGTAAATCAAATAGGGAAAATTATGGTATGTACAAAACAATTTTCTGGATGAAGTGGACGTAGGTGCGTATCTGTCAGTGTCTGAGTTAACAAGCAGAGAACATTTATTTTATGGAGGGCTGTACACCCAAGTCTGTCTTAGTAACGCTGCCATACATTTCAATAGTGTGTCACTTCAGTATGAACTATGGATGCTGTAGGGGAGGTATATATAGTGTTGGCGAAGTATGGATGTGGAAGGGCCATTCATAAAACCGTCTTGTGCAAGCAGGTTGTGCATGTTAGGGCAGAACAGCTCTGCCTGCCTTATGGCTTAGGTGAGGATTTTAAGCTGCCACATCTTTTGGTGTGATTCTCTGGCTGGAATGTACTGACCTCTGATGTGTTGCGCTCTCTATAGAGAGGAGCACTCTGGTGGATCCCTTAAATTATCTATCTAAAAGTTACGCAGCCAAAGTTATGTGAGGTGATTCCCACAAATGGGGACTAACTTGGAAGCACTGTGATAAACTAGTTCCTCATAGTTGTCCTGTTTGGCAAGTTAAAAATGCAATACTAATCAATGATATAAAGTAAATTTGGAAGGGGGTTGTCCAGATCTCTTAATCCTGTGATTACATCGCTGAATATAATGCCTCCAAAACACCTCCTCCACACCCCTGGCCCCAAAAAGCCACCCATGCAAACAAGCTTGTAGAAGTTGTGTATTTAAAAAAAAAAAAAAAAAAAAAAAGTTAGGAAATGTGAAATAGATTACCTGTATACTGCAGTTCATGTGTGGAAAACTACATGAAATCATGTTCAATTTTTTGAACACTATATCCATAGAAGTTTCTCCTATCTAGGTAACTGGCCAAGTTACATTAAAACACTGGCTTGTTTGAAGCTCACCTGGGAATGTGTGAATTTTTGTATTGTTGGTTGCCTTGTTTCTAAAGTGTAGGAACAAGAGTAGGTGTCACAGAAGTCCTGGTTCAGCTAGGTTGAACAAATCACTTAATCTGCCTTATTTTTCTCATGCCAAGTGGAGGTAATGAAACACACTTGCCTTTGTAAAGTGGCTTGATACTTGCAAAGAGAAGGTCTGTGCAGCAGCTGGGGACTTCCATCCTTTTTGTAACAGCCTTGTAGACGTCCAGGAAAGAGAACTGGAATTGAATTTGTGCCCAAGAGTGCACGGGCAAGAAAAACCTGAGGAATTCAGATCAGTTGCATAGTTGTATTGGAGGGTGAATTTAATAAAATGTGAGTGGTCTGTTTCTTATGTTTTGAACTATGTAATTTTAATTAAAAGTAAAGAAAAACTGTTAGCCAAAGTTTTATTTTTTAAAAATACTTTACCCCACTATCAAATTATCTGTTGGAAGCGAGGTAGAATAGTACAAAGGTTCCCCCAAAAGGAAGACTGTTTTATTAAATGAGTTTTTCTGTTTTCTTAATTCTGTATTTATTTGCCTCCCGTCCTTGGCTTGTATGTGATGATAAGCTATTCCGTACTGTGCAGTTAGGCACTGAACAACGGAACTGCATTTGTGGAACTGGATTTGACAGTGTATCACTGTAGACCTATGCTTTTGAACTAAAAATTGTTTCTCATGCTCTCTGACTCTTCATTCTGCCATTGGAGACACGAACTATGAGAGGGGTAGGTGAAGGATAAAAATGATTTTTGTATGGGCACTGTTAAATAACTGATTACGTTGCCTTTGCGAGGTTGTAGCAGTTCTGTGTCACTTTGTACGAGAGCTAGCTGCTGTGCTAGATGCATGCTGTGTGTGATACTGTGCTGGTTGGTGACACAGCCTAGAACTTTTGCGGTGTGGCAATATCTTTTGCTCCTTGCTTGGTAAACATTTGTAGCATTTGAGTGGATCACTGCATTATCTGTTGAATTGATCTGTACCTGGCCACCCACACTTTTCACAGAGGATGTCTGAATTACGCTGGGTGTGTTCATCTGATGTCATGTTCATTAAATGCCTACTTGATTTGTGCTAGTATAAAGGTGACATTATTCTATAGATCTTACTAACAGTATTGGTAAAATATTTCCTGTAGGCTTTCACCAGCTTGTTGCTAAACGAGAAATAATCTGAAAAACCATTTCTCCTTCTTTCTGGTCTTTGTGCTAATGGTTCTCCACATGAATGCACACATCATCTCTGCTTCTCTCTTCTTACTTCCTTGTGTGTATCTCCTCCTATCTGATTACGTTTTAAAGGTGTGTACCATATTCATCTCTAAAAATGAATATGTAGATTTGCAATTCTGGTTTTATGATCTGTTAGCAAACAAGAGCTGCACAGCTATATGTGTACTGCCATGTTAACTCTGGACCTTGTAGTTGAATACAAGCATCCTAGTGGTGTTCACCGGTGCCTTGTTGGGGGAGGAAGTGATGAACATTTGAGCTCTGCCGATGTAGGTGGCATGGATGCAACTTCTCTTTTTGCCACTTGTCTTTTTAAACGCAATCTGAACTTGACCCCTGATAGCTGTATAAAGACAATTAAGGAGAGCAAATTAAAAAATTCTCGTCATTTGGTGTTGAGGGGGATAGAGTTAATGCGCTAGGGGGAGGATCACAAGGAGTGCAGAATTAAATTAAGATCTGGACAGTGATATTTATCAGGTTTTCGGAGAAGGCCGAACAGACAAAGCGAGACAGGAGGGATCCGGCTCAGAAGGAAGACATCGTAGCTTCTGCTTGAAATAAAAAGGATTTGGATTGTACGTCATAAATCTTCTACCAGAATTAAGATTCTTCCAGACAAGATGATCTTTGGCCAACTGACGCTTTTCTGAGTGGAAGCCGGAAACTATTAAATGTAATGTACAGTTTGTGACTCAAAGCATCCCTGAAATGGCTGGCAGAGGTAATTAAGATAATTGATCTCTGCTATGATATTAATATATATCATTCCTTCTGGTTTTCGGAAGCTGGTGAGATATGTACTGTTGTTGGATAGACAGTAGTGAAAATGCCAACGTACTTTTTTGCAAGGTAATCTCACTGGTTAAAGTTGTATCATTGTAATTATCTATCTATGCCATCTTTTTTTTGTTCTTATGTAGTTTACAGTGTTCTTAGGAAATCCTAGAATTAAAAGTCAGTGCCTTGATTACCACTATAGGAGACACAGCACTTGCTTTAGTTCTTCCAGTTCTCCAGCTGGAATGAGAAATGTCATGGTGTGTGTGTGGAAGGGAGGATAACAACTCATGAAAGTAATGTCCACTACTGCATTCACTCCATGGGGGAAAGAAAATCCTATTACTCCTTGCTGAAGAGCTTTCCAAAGGGCTAGATGTCCATTCTGTATGACTAATGAGATACTCAGCATTCAGATTATTCTCTGTAATTTAGGACAAATTACAGGCATGAGAGACTAGATAGGACAAGGTACTTTTGTTGTCTTGGGCTTGCCATGGAAGACAAGTAATAGTAGGTAAAATTACAGTGATTGTGCCAGAGGCTTTCTGCCTAGAAATTCCCTCTTATAATATGTTTGTTATGCAATCAGTCTTTAAGATTATCTCTACTAGAATGTCTCAAATTAGTAAATTAAGTGGGAGAACCCCTAAGTAATGGGTTGGCCAACTTCAGTTCTACAGGTCCTTTTATTTTGTATGCTTTTGTTATGGGGAACAGAATGTTACCAGGTGATAGACATGAAGGAACTAGCATGACATTTAAACAGGAGTTAAACCGAACCAGAAGCTTCCAAAGGGGAAGAGAGAAGGAGAGGAGGCAATACAAAAATGCAGATAAAATATTACAAGATACCTGCATAGTAGAGGTGAATCTTTGTTTAAACAATAAAAGCAATCCTGCTTGCTTTCCACAAACTGTTACTTTAGCTTGCGCAGTGTTTGTTATTCCTGGTTGTGATCCTTTATGAGATGCCACTTCAAAACGCAAAAACGAAAACAAAGAAAAGGAGGTGGAAGGTAGGAAGAAGCATGACTATACTGTAGATAAGCATGAAAACTAATCTGGCTTTCATTATCTACATTTCTTCATTATCTACATCTGTCTTCATTTCTGTAAATTTACAGCTTAAATATAAAAGAAGAGTTGAAAAGAAAATAGACTTGCTCATCAGAACAAATTGCTTCAATTAAAGGTTACAGTGGTTGGCATGGGCTGATTATTTTGTGTGGTTTTGCAGGGTGGACTCAGCTGAGCTGCTTGTTAAAAGAATTAGATTGGCATAGGATTTTGGCACCAGGACTTGAGTAACATTTACTTTCACAAACTGTCTGCAGTTGTCTACAACATTAGTGGGATTTTTTTTCAAAGATACACAACTTGCAAAATACCTTGTAGAAATTTAACATGTTTGCTTAGCGGTGTTTTTAAAGCATTTCAAGATATTTTCTCGCTACTTTGCCCTTACTTGGGATCTTGGATTGTATTGTGGTGGGTTTTTTTGTTCTTAGAAGTTGTGAGTTAAACATTAGGGATTTCTTTCTGAGTAAGTGTATTCTCTTTTCCTTCTATTCAACTGATTTTCATAAAATGCTTACCTGTCAGAGATACTAATTTAGTTCAGCTAGTAGAGAGTTCTCTTCTTGATGTAAAAGTGTCAGGTTTTAAATTCTGGTGTCTGTTTTGAAAGGTGGTCCATCAATTGTTAAAACTCATGGTCTGCCACTAGTCTTTGGGCATGATATGAAGCATGGTATCCTAACGGTGGAAAGTGTGCTAATGGGCTGCTTCCTACCATATCTGTAGCACAGAAAGTCTTATGGAGCTAGAATCCTTTTTTATTGCTGTTTCATTCATTTACTCCAAATTCAAAATAAGGCATTTTCTTGTGGCAGCATCAAGCAATGTGATAGTAATCTTTTTTTCCCTTCAGTTTAAAACCTCAATTTAATGTACAGTAACAAAAGCTAGTTGGTGAAATCATCCTAAACTGCATGAAATTGTTAATTGGTCAAGCATATGTTGTCACATTACATAAAAATGATTTATCAAGCTGAGTCACAGACAGGATAAAGCCATTTCTCTTAAACAGAAGTTAAACCACACAAAAAAAGAGAAAAAGATGTTCAGATTTGTGTTCTTATAGCTGACGTGAATTTCAAGCTCTAGATAACATTTGCATGTCTGTCTTTCTTCTGGGAGTAGAGCTCTTGAAAACTTCCAGTCTGTGTTTCAGTATCAAAATACAGTATTGTACCATTACCTTACTTTTTTCTATTCAAAAAGCTGTGCTTTCAATAAGATGCTATTCCATCTCCAATAAATAAAAGAAATAGTCCACAGATGTATGTTATTTCCATTGCAACAACTGTTATATTTTAGCATGTACACACACTGTTTTAATAAATTTGTGGCAAACATGCCTCTGCACCTGTCTTGGCAGGCGTGAAAAAGGAGGAGGGCTTGCAAAAAATCATTAGAAACAAATGGCTGTGGCTTGCTGTTCTGTTTAGTGTTTGAAAGGCATTACTGAAAAGAAATCTTTCAACTGATCCAGGACCTTTGCAGGGATTTCTTCTCAGCTCCGAAGTTAGCTGGTAAGTTTTATACCACAACAAAAGTACCTTCCAACTAGAATAAAAAATAAAATAGGGCAATCTATAATTTTCTACTTGCTGGCCACTCACTTCCTTTCTAAAAGAAATGACTCAGTTTCTGCATCTCTGATCATCAAGTAACAAATCACCACTGGGCAGATCTGGAAGATGGACAGGATATCAGGATGATTGGTGAAACTGTTCTGTGAGAAAAATCAGTGGTTGGAATCCAGGCAGTCTTGCTTACAAGTCTGGAAGTAGTCTGATTACATTAGGGAAGTAGGATGGAAAACAGTTGCTAGTTCTCCTCATGTTCCCTATGAGGATATTGACTTTTATGGCAGATGAATGGAACTTCTTCAAGAAATACGAGGATAGTGTGGGTCATGGTACTGAGCATTGCCTGGAAGCTGATACCAGAAATTCTCCTCAGTGAAGGTCTGGAGTAGTGAGCGCTTGAAGTAAGCAATTTTCCTGCTTACTTTCCTTGAATTAGCAATTTTCCTTCTGCCTTTTTTGCTGAAGGCAGAGATTACGGATAATGAAGTGATCCTAACTAATTCTGTCTTGTTAATGAATGAGAAATAAGTGAAATAGATGCTCGCTCATGTGTGATAACTAAGGGTAGAGGAAGTGCAGAACAGGGTGGACAGTTTTGAGGGTAAAACATGTGCTGTGCTTCACCTGCTAGCAATTTCAGTTGGAGAAGTCCCCCTCAAAGGCAGTGACAGAGTTCTGGTTTTTTTTAATAGATGTATGTGGTAGGAAGGGAAGGATTTCTCCTAGCTACAGATTGCCTGATCTTTCTGAAATTAAATTAGTGAGTATTTGGTCATTAATTGTAATGTGAGCTGGACCAAAGCCTGAGAACACTCTTCCGCTTTTTTTTACTTATTCAAGTCTGTGGCGAATCCTGCACTTCCTGGCACGGCATGACTGGCACTCCAGCGTATTTCTATAGCCAGCACTGTCTGACCCTGTTCCTTTTCCTAACACTAACAATCTGAAAATTTCTGCTTGATTAAGTCTTTAAGCTGACTCTGAGACATGCGGTTGGAATAACTAGAATGAGTTTTAAAATGCTGTTAAACAATACCTATGTGGGTTTTGCATATGAACATCTCCATTAACTTAACAGTTCACTGCACTATGCTTATGAGTGAGTAAGCACTGTTTGAAAAAGGAGTTACACCCTTTATGATTTTTTCTGAAGAAAATGTTACAAAACATTCTGTATCAGAATTTCTGCTTATTCAGGCAGAATCCTTCTTAAAGAGTTTTTAGGCTGTAATTAAATAAATGCTTTAGGGCAATTACTTAATTCTAAAATAGGAAACAACAAATCTCTGGAAAAGAGGATTGCCCAAACTGGAAAATGGTTGACAGTAACATGCTATGGGATTTTAAGAGTTTAAGAAATTTAAGCTGATATTCGTTGGAATATTTGCATACTGTGCTGTAGTTTCATGAAGACAGTAGAGGACAGGATTTTTTCAAGCTTGTTACTCATATCACTATGTAGCTGCATGAATCAGTTATTGATGATTTCTGTTTTGATCTTCTGCATGATGGTGGTCATCTTTTTGAAAACAAGCATTACTTCAGTCAGAGTGATGAAGCACTGAGTAGTCTGAAATCTGCAAGTGGCTTTACAGCAACTAGTTCCATCCTGGAGGGCTGAGTGCTTTAGATAGGTGGGCAATGATGAGGTTTGCTTGGAACTAGGATATCTTTGGGGGACAAGGGAGTAAGGGGTTACAGAATCACAGAATGATAGGGGTTGGAAGGGACCTCTGGAGATCATCTAGTCCAACCCCCCTGCCAGAGCAGGTTCACCTAGAGTAAGTTGCACAGGATGGCATCCAGGCGGGTTTTGAATGTCTCCAGAGCTGGAGACCCCACCACCTCTCTGGGCAGCCTGTTCCACTGCTCTGCCACCCTCAAAATAAAGAGGTTGCTCCTCATGTTAAGATGGAACTTCCTATATTCAAGTTTGTGTCCATTGTCTCCTGTCCTATCACTGGGCACCACTGAAAAAAGACTGTTCGCATCCTCCTGGCACCCTCCCTTTAAGTATTTATGAGCATTGAGGAGATTTCCCCCTCAGTCTTCTTTTCTATAGACTAAAAAGACCCAGGTCCCTCAGCCTTTCCTCATAAGAAAGATGTTCCAGTCCCCTAATCATCTTTGTAGCTCTTTGCTGTACTCTCTCCAGTAGTTCCCTGTTGTTCTTGAACTGGGGAGCCCAGAACTAGACACAATACTCCAGATGCGGCCACATCCGGGCAGAGTAGAGGGGAAGGATGACCTCCCTTGACCTGCTGGCCACACTCTTCTTGATGCACCTCAGGATGCCATTGGCCTGGGTCTTCTGGCAAGTATGTGATCCTTGCACCTTCTTTCAGTAATTGAAAATGTTAAATCCCTGGTTTTGAATGAATGGGGAAAGAATGTCTTTTTGGTTTACTTGCCAAGTTGGAAGCTGTCAGTACCACTCTTAGTGTTGCATTTGTCAATTTTTTCTTTAAAATGTTTGTATTATTGTTTCTAAAATGTTAGTATAAACATCCCATTTGTAGGTGGCTGGGTCTGTTTACTGATGAACTTGTGATTGAAGAAGATCAGATCGAATCCAGCAAGTATTGACTAATTCTGCAGAGAAATGATGCAAGAGTCAATAGAAGAGTGGATTCCTCTAGTTTGGGTTGAGTCCTTGTCAGTTTGTGTTGCTGGGTTTTTTTTCATGGCTGGGTTCAGCCGGGATTAATGTTCATCAGTACCTGTCAGTGTATTTCCTGCTCCTGTCAGCTTTCCCTCTGCACACCTCTTGTGTGTGGAGTGTCCCAGAGCCTCTTTTCAGTGTTCAGTTAATCATTAGGGTCGGGGCTTCTCCTGATGCTTTGATCAGTGCTTACACATATAGCGGTTTCTTTCAGCAGTGACAAATCATTTGCTCACCACATAAGGACAGAGTAAAAAGGCAAAAACCCTAAAAACCTGCTTCCAAAGCTGACTTACCAAGGAGTTGTTTGAATCAAGTAATGTCTCCTCCCTCCCTCCTTCCCCACCTTTGCTGCCCCGCAAAAAAACCCCACCCAAACCACCAAACAAAACACAAATAGACACCCCACTCTGCGCCCCCCCCCCCAAAGTAATCAAAGTAGATGTAGTCCTCAAAATGGCATTGCAGGACCTGAGGCAAAACAAAGACAAAACTTAGTAGTCCTGGGGTGATTAGCAAAGTGATAGGCGTTGGGTTTTCAGGGCCTTGGTTACTCTATGTTGACCGTCTGGGCTTGAGAGATTTTCTCATTAGCTTTTGTATGTTTCCAAATGACAATGAAACGATCCAAGCAGTAGATTTCTGAAGGAAGATTGCAGTTCATGGGTAGTTAAAGTCACTGTTCATCAGTAGTGTGATTTAATACTGATCAGACTGTTTTATATCTAGGATGTGCTTTGTGTTATGTCAGCGATTCATTATTTGTTTCCTGATGGCTGTCTGCCATGTAATACATAATCTCTGTAAAACCTTGTAGCGTTAGCAGTTTTTTGAGATTTGGGTAAGAAAGACCTAATTAACGCCTTATCTCTTCTTGCACCCTCTCTGCTGATGCTTTTCTGATGCTTTTTTTGTTGCTTGTGGTGCCTGTTGTTCTGTGCTGTTCTCTGGTCTTCAAAGAGCTAATGCATAGTAAGAGCTGATTTATTCTGTGGCAGGAAGCATAAGCTCTTTGAAGAATATATTCAGTTGCACAGCTGTTCAAAATAACCACCACTTGAAGGTTCATCTTTTGTCTGATCAAATAAATTCTGTAAAATATCACAAAATTTTCCATAATATGAGTTGCTTTTCTGATACTTATTACTGTCCTTGGGCTGTAGGGCAGCAGTGCCGCTTTGCTTTCAAAAGCTTCTTGCACAGACTGTGTTGCAGAGAAACTCACGTAATATACAAATGTTGAGGTCTGTGTGTGATAGTTGTGTTGCTGAAGTTGATCAGAGCCACAAAGCATATCAAAAAGGAAGATTCAGAGTCTGAGTAGCTCTGAGGTATTACTTCATAAGTAGCTCCTTTCCTCACTGGACTACAAAAAATAATATTTGAAGCCTTGTCTATTTTCTTAATATCATAAACCTAAAAATCTTGGGGAAAATGGGGGAGCTGGTTTAAAATGCACATATCAATAATGAAACATGAACTCATGGTAAGCTGCTTGATGTTGAAACTCAGTACAACTGTCATATTGGCAGAAAATGCGCCACAGATAGAAGTAAGATTGAAGAGTTGTATCATGCAATGTTTCTTAAAAGACATCTCAGTTAACACTTAGCAGACGTTAGCGAAAGTTTTAAGGGTTGGCTCCTGTTGTGAATATGTGCCCCTGACCACACTAATGTAATTGCTGAGACAAGGAAGCAGGCCTTTTAGAAGACAGAGAGTAATTGGGGGAAAATGGCCAAATCTTTCCTGTGAGTCCATTTCTCCAGTGGAATTTTTGTTGGTCTTGCAGCTCCATGTCGAGTTCTGACCCAAAGGGTGGCAGAAGCCCGCAGCAGAGTAGATGAAGTTGTGCTTTCACAGCCTGTCTTTCTTCCAGGCTGTTATCTAGAGCTTTAGTGGGACTCATGAGCATCTGGTTGTTGGTTTTGGCTACTGAAAGAAGGAAGAACTGAGAGTGTGGCCATAACCTGTTTGAACTGATATGCTCTGTTTAGTGAAGGAGACCATATTTTTGCTAACTGATGTTTCTGAGTCTTCCTGGAGAACGTGTTTAAGCACAGTAAATTATTGAAATCTGCTATGGACTGCATAGACAGGTCCACTTCATGTGGAGCCAGTGTTTTAGTTGAGGAGTTTGAGTTGAGCAATGTCCTTCAAGAAGTTGCCATCCCACTCACTGTATCCCCATGCTTCCTTCTATTTGTGGCATTGCACTCAAAATGTTTTGATAGAATATCTTAGCACAGCAAATACTGAAAGGTGAAAATAGTGAAATCTGGATTTGGGGAGGGGGGGAGGGGGAGGACCCCAAATACCTGGGTATTGCCATGATTCAGTTAGCAAAGTTAGACCAAAACATCCTGCCCCAAATTTTTAGGAAGAAAAATCTAAAGTTGAGGTTAGAGGATGGTATTTAGGCGCTTGATACACTTTTGAGGATGAAGGAGTGTCTAATCTTGACTTTAGCCTCCAAACAAACAACAAAAAACCCCTCGTTGTTTTTCTTGTCAACTGCAAATATTTGTTAAACAGCTGTTAAAGTGAATTTTTTGTAATCGGAGAAGAAGCATATACTTGAAGTACTTAATAGCTGCTTGTTAGCACTTCATCTCCATTTGAGAAAAGTCAGGAGCACAACTTTAAGGTTATCTCTAGTGTGGGTGTAGGCAAGTAAATAACACCTCGTGGAACACCTTTGATTTCAGAAGTTCTGAGTGCTTGACACATACACAGAGTTTCCTCTTCTGATGTCCTCTGGTTTTCTGTGGCCACTACTTCAGAAAAAGACTGAAAGTAAATGGCAGGAAATAAAGTGAAACCATACAATCTCATCTTTTTTGAAGTAATAAGGTTTTAATGAATGATTTTTTTTAAATTTTTTTTTTTTAGTTTGTGGGGTTTTTTTTAGCTGAATGTGCTGCATAGTCCTCACCTTCATGAATTGGGAGGTAATTAGGGGATTTGTAATATCCCACTGATTTGATCACAACTTCTGCTCGTGACATTTTATAATGAGTATATAGCTTATAAATAACATTTTGAAGGTATAAGGTTATACAGAGATAATTGCACAGCTGAAATGCATTGGCACAAGGCCAAAGGCTAAGCACTTTCCACCATCCCTTCTAAATTAAATAACTTCACTTTATGAAGTGTATCATCAGAAATTGTTTTCATTACTCCCAGAGGGCAAATTAAGGTTAATAAAAATCCGATCCCAGATTACCCTTATGTGTGAATATTTGTATTTTTAGAACCTTTCTTTGTCAATTATATTCCTCACAGAATGTGTATATGCAAATACAAGCACGTAGGTCATAGCTTCAGCTCATCTGTTTCTACAGTTTTGAACTGTTTTGCCTCTCTGAGACAGACTTCCTCTAAACATGATTGTGAGACCCAGCAGGATTTTTCAAATTGAGCAAAACTAAATGCACTCCTTCCACTAAGCAGTTGTTTCTCACGTCCCCTGAATCCCACCATCCTGGATTCCACTTGACCCACATAGCAGCCATTTCACTTGTCTGCTTCCATCCTCAAAAATGATATTTGTATATCCTCTTCTTTCAATGTTATGTTAAATAGCACGTTCTTCATACAAGGCAACCCAGTATTTCGTGGATTCTTAGGCGATCTGAGAAATGCTTTAGTAAATGTGAATTAGGGGGGGAGGTTTTTCCATTTTCTCCTGTGATAACTTTGTTATATATATGATCTGAAATAACACACACATGTTGGAGTCACCTCTTTTAGTACTCCGCTTTTACAACGTTAGGTTAGAGTCTTATTACAAGTGCCTCCTTTTCACTCTGCTCCTCCATGCCCTCCTTCTCTCCCACTTCCCAAAAAGAGGACTTCTGCTGTTTTGGTAAGACTGTTTCTGACTTTTAGAGTAAGAAAGAACATTGTGTCTAAAGAACAGTGTAAGAATGGGCCTAGTGTGCAGGAATATTTACCCAGGCTAATCTTTCAGCCTCTATCACTGTGTGGTTCAGGGACTCACTTTTTCAAAGATGGTGTCTTTATGACTTGGTGGATTTTTTTCGTCTATGAATTTATCAGTTTTTAAAAATCTATGCACTCTTATAGCACCAAAAATAGCTTTTGGCAGAATTATCCTATTGCTTACGTTTTGGTGTCTTTTTTAAAATAAAGGGGTTTTTTTCCACCCCAAAAATTAAATTAAGGAATGAATAAATTGCTTTTGTTGATCTTAAGATGAAATGAAAAGCTTTCACACCTGCTAGTTAATATCCTCAGTCTATTTCAGTCCCAATACTGAGAACAAAGCATTAGGAAATCCAAAGAGAAGGCATAATTGGGAATGTTTGGAGGAAAAATAAATAATGTTACTAAGCCCGTTACACAAATGTTGCATATTTTTTCTTACATGTTGGATGAAGCAGTGTTTATACAATTTTTCTCTACAGGTCATTGACATGCCAGAACACAATCCTGGAGATATGGGTGGAACAATGAGACTGGGGAAGAGGAGGACTGTTTTCAAAACACAAAATTCTCTTTTAAGTAAGTTACATTTCTGTTCTTACGACTTGCCTTTTGGATAGGAACTCTGTAACATGGCAGAGCAAAAATGCCAAAGTACATTATGTTAAAGAACTACAATCTCAAATAAGCAACTGGGTGACAACTTACTCGAGCTCATGATCCTGTTCCTATGTACATTTATCCAGGATCCGAATGTAAAGAAAGAAATGAGACACATCTGGAAGCCCCAGTGAAAAGGTCAGTTAGGGTCCAACACTTAAATAAACAATGAGGATACTGTTGAGATAACCGAAATGCATTTTATGGTAGTTTATTTCATTATTTCTTGAGAAGATCAGAGCATTTTCTTCTGATGTTATTTATAAGTTGATAGGGTGTGTGAACCAGGGCTTCTTGTTCTATCCTTGAAGCTTTTTGGTAGAACCAGCCCAAGCTCCTACCCATTATGCTCTCGCCAGACCTACACATTGCTTGTCATTCTCTAGAGTTGCCAGTACATCTCAGCCTTAAACATCATCTGGCCTCACTGTAGTTGTCAGCTTCTCTTGACAGCGTTTGCTAGTTTGTAGCCTAATTATAGCCAGGTCCAGCTCAACTCCATTCTCTGATCCAGCACTGCCCTAGGCTTAGCCCAGCCCTGGAAACTGTCTTGTTTTGGGCAAGCAAATTATTTGTTGTAGGAAAGGAAAATTATTTGCTGTAAAAGGCAAAATAAAAGCAACCAGAATATAGAACAAATGATTCAGTTTGATCTATATGTATTTTAAAATTGAGGTAATACTTGTCTCCTGTTAATCAGCCTATTATACAGTAGTAATATATGTGACAATGAAAATGTGTAAAAAGTGGTTTCTTGTCCACTGATAAATATGGGAATATTTCTTATATTGCTCTGTCCTTGACATTGATCTGAGCTATTACTGTATTTAGCTATGTTGAATTTCTGGAATGTATCCTTCCGAGCTTTTAAAAATGACAGCTACTTCATCAGGAGACCGAAGTGTAATGCATATGCCAGTTTAATGAAAAAACTGCCTTTCTAGAGAATGTCTGTGATCTGGCTGATCTGCGTGATATTTTGCCTAGGTGTGATACAGATATGCATGTCACAAGGTACAAGTTGTTCTGTGGCCTAAACACATCATGGAAAAGTTAATGAAAGTTAGCATATATTGTAACTCTTGACCAGTATTATGAGTTGTTTAGATGACCATATTTATCAAAGACTCATAGACAGCTTTGGTAGTTCACTCAAGAAATCTGATTCCTCTTCCTAATGCCTTACAACTTGAATGGAAATAATGGTTTTGAAAAGGCAGTTCTTTTGCTTGCCACTTTTTGTAAAATTGCAGAACTATCACACTACAATTTTGGAGATCTTGGCAGTCTAGTTCTTGTACCAACGCCTAAGCGAAATAGTAATCCTAATAAGTCTAGGATAAATTGAGAGCAAAGTTTGAGCTGTGATGTTAAGTGAGAGGTATTAAATTCTGGTTTACTGCATACTTCTAACCTACTCCTTGTTGCTCTGCAATGTACAGTGTTCCAGATGAGGCTCAGAGGATTGCAAGAGTCATTTGGGTAATGAGATCAGGAAAGCAGAGAGAATGTTTGTCATTGGAGGTATTATGCCAGCTGCCATGCATGATCTATTAAAATGGAACAGATGCTACTAAAAGGCTTCCTTCACTGCACCTTTTGCATACAACTGTTGTAAAACCCTGAAGGGATTTTATGTTGCTTGTTCACTCAGACATTTTTTATTTTAATTTGGGCTTTACAATTTAAATTAGTTTAAGCATGGCATTCAGACTCTAGTCTACCTAAGCTATTTCTGGTCAAGGAATGTTGAATATGAATCCTGAATAAACTCAGGTAACAGTACATTAAAAGAAACTAGTCATCCATCTGAAAAACAGAAAGCTGGAGTGAGATGAATAGTGTCCTGTTGTGTTTTACACATGACATGTTTTTGAGGTTTAAATTACAAAAAATAGTTGTAACAACTATTATACCAATACGTTAGCATTACTTTCTTTTTTGTTGTGTATTCAGGGAAACTTTATGGTGACGAAATGTTTGTAGAGGAGCGACACAGGCATCGATATGAGGTAAGCGCTACTAATGTACTTTGTGCTCAAAAGTTAAAGCTTAAGTCAATTGTGTTTCTCTTGGTAGGTATAATTCTTCTTAAAGCCAATGGGAGATTGCTTACATAAACATAACCCAAAATTTAGTAATGGTTAGATAGTATAATTTAGATCGAGAGGAACCTCTGTAAGTCTTCTGGTCCAACTCCCTGTTTGGAGCTGAGCAAATTTCAAAATTAAATCAGGCTGCTCAGGATTTTGTCCCATCTAGATTTGAATCTCTTTGGAGAGATTCCACAACATCTTTTGACTATCTGTTCCAATGCTTAACTACATCATTGTGAGCCCTTTTTCCCCTTTATATCTAATAGGAGATTTCCTTGGGCAATTTGTCTTTTATCTCTGTCTTGTGCTGTGTGTCTCTGAACAGAGTCTTGTTTATACCGTCCTATTAGACAGTTGAGGTCAGCAACGAGATCCACACTTTGCCTTGTCTTCTCCAGGCTGAACAAATCCAGCTCATCCAGTCTCTCCTCCTATGTTGCGTGTGGTCCACCCCCCTTAAGCATCCTGGATGGACCTCCTATGGACTCACAACATTTTGTCAATCTCTTTCTTGTACTGAGGGACCTGAAACCAGACACAGTATCACAGAGTTGTTCTTGCAAGTGTTCATTGGGGAGGAATAATGTGGTGTACTGTTTCTGTGGTAAAGATGGTGCAGTGTCTTAGTGAAATGGTCTTGGAAAGTGATGTCAGAGATTACCTGCCTTGACTTCCTGTGAAGTATTTGAAAAGTAAAGGCTTATAATCCTTAAAGGCATTGCTTCTTGGCCGATTTGGCTTATTTAAAGGCTTAGACTATGTTCAGGTAGAGCACATTCTTTCATAGTCTAAATGTAGGCAGACTTCAGGCATCTACAACTCAGAGTCTAATTCAGATCACTTGCTTCCTACCATCCAACTCTGTAGGCCTCTTGTATAGGTCCACTTCTCTATTTGAGAACATCTGAGCAAAGGTGTCTGTGTGCATTCAAAATACTGTCATTCAAGGAGACAGGCAAGAGCTGGACTCCTAGAGTTGTCTCTGAGATAGTTCAGAAGGCACCTGACTCCGTTAATACCTCCAGAGGGGCCTGAGCTATAAGATGTGTGTATGCTATAAACGGATTCAGACAATGTTAAATTTCCTTAAAAAGCTGGGAGGAGAATGTGATGGTGGTAAAGGTGCTCAGAGTTTGAATATTAACTGAGTGGTTAGAACATCACCAGGGAAATGAAACAGCTCACTGCAGAGCTCCTCAGTTTGAAGAAGGAGCTGAACCACAGTGTGTGTCATAACTGCTGAAAAGCAGTGTTCAAATAGGAGATCAGTCTTTGTGTCTACTGTAGTGGGCTTTTGAAAAACGAGGAAAGCTGCTCAGAATCAGGAGGACAGCAAGCAGAAGGGACCCTGGCTTTAATCTTTTGGATGTTATGTAGTAAGTTTTAAAATTACTGATTAATCTCTTATTAAATGAGCATCCCCATTTTTGCAATTTTTACCAGAGTTGTTGAAACAAGAAAGCAAAAGTTCCCAACACTTTTCTCAATTCTTTTCATTCTTGTATGTATACTAAAAGCATTACAATTAACTGCTACTGTTTGTTAAGTCAAAAAAATAAATAGAACTACAATTATTATTACTTTCAATATTTCAGGTGAACCCAGAATTGACTCACTGCTTTGAAGAGAAAGGTTTGAAATTTGTTGGCCATGATACGGAAGGGAACAGAATGGAAATTATTGAACTGGAAAGTGAGTGTCTTGCTTGTCTGTAGTACTTTCCACATCTATTAAAACCATGTAAACTATAGGTTGTTAAATTCTATGTAGGCACAATGTTTAGGTGTCATAACAGCCAAGATCCTGTTGGGGAATACTGCTGACTTCACCTGTGTATTACAACGGGTGAAGATTTAGAGGACATCAGGAGAAGTCTTACACTTCTCAAGGATTGTGTGTGTGTTTGATTATCAGGGAGAGACATGCTCCTTTTCCAAAAGGTCGTAATTCTAGCTCAGTGGGATTTGGCTATGTAGAATCATAGAGTGGTTTGAGAGGTCATCTAGTCCAACCCTGTGCTGAAGCACAGGGCTACCTTCAAATATAGATCAGGTTGTTGAGAGCCATACCAGACAAGTTTTCAGTATCTCCAAGTATCCTATTGGTTGGACTTCAAACCACTCGCCACTCCTCTTTGAACCCAGCAGTCCAGCCATTTTTTAACAGTCTACCCATAGTCTGTATCTCCCAACTTGGATGCTAGGAAACCATATCAAAAGCCTTGCTAAAGTCAGGGTAAAGGAAGGTTACTGCTTTCCCTGCATCCAAAGACTGATTGTTCCCAAGCTTGTTGTGCCCAGTTGTCTTCTTGTCCTTCATGTGTCTGGAAATGCCTTGGAGGAGGATTTGTTTCATAATCTTGCCATAATCGGAGGTTAGGCTGACTGTCCTGTAGTTCCTTGGATCTTTCTTGAAGAAGGGCATGGTGACTGCCTTTTTCCAGTCATCAGGGACCTCTCATGATTGCCTTGGCCTTTTAAAGATAATAGCCAGCTTCACGATGACGTTGGCCTGCTCCCTAAGCATCCTCAAATATTTTCAGTCAGGTCCCAGTAACTAATATACATTCAGTTTGCTTGCATATATGAAATATGTATACATGCAATATAGCCAAAGTATAAAACACTGGAATATATTATCTAAAGAGGCTGTGAAATCTCCATCCTTGCTGATAGCGACCTTCAAAACTTGAGTAGATAAAACTGTCAACAACCCGATTTAACTTTGAACTTCACTCTGCTTTGAGCAGGAGTCAGCACTAGAGACCTTCCAAGACGCCTTCCAATCAGTTTGTGTCTCCTAGTTACCCTCTGTTTAGAATTGGAGAAAAAAGTGTGAAAATCAAATAGAAAGCAAGCTCCTTTCTTTCACAGAAGTGATTCAGGTAAATGAGGGCTTGATACTGTGGAAATCTGGTAGATTTGGACTACTTTAGCAAGTAAGACTTAATGTCTTTTCTAAAAGGTTCTGAAATAGAAAGGAGCTACACCACGTATGTTTGTTGAATGCTACACAGAACAGCTCTTGGAAAAAATCCCTTTGATTTTGCTTGATTCTTTGATTAACTCCTTGCTGTTAAGTCACTGTTGGCTAGATAAGTATCAGGCACCTGAAGATGCAGGCTACCTTACAAGACTTTTCTTGTGTACTTACATGGCCCCTAATTGCCATTGGTTAAGATAAACTCCGTGCACAGAAACGGAAATTTATCATAAGAATACATTGTCGTCCTATGGAGTGCTATTTGTGACATGATGGCTCCCGAGAATTCATTTTATGCTCCATGGTATGTTGAGGAACAGTGCTGTAATTTTGAACCAGGGTTTATAAATAGGTGTCTATATTCAATTCAAGCAACTGCACCATAGAGAGTAATCTAAGAGCAAAGGATACATGTGAATTCATAAACTACTAATTGTCATGGTGTTCTTTGCTTAGTTTGTTCCTGATAAAATACCTCAGTTATGTATGCTGGTGTTGGGAGGCTGTTTTGTCTGCCCTGCATGAAATTACTATAGAAAGCATTGTGAAATAAATCAGGCAGGATTTTTAAATTGCACGTTACTGTGAAAAGAGTAAAAGCAGCGGTAAAACCTGGAATTACTTCAGAATGGGCTGCAAGGAGACTCTGATTACTAAAGAAAAACAATCACCATAGGGAGGAGAGTGGGTTGGAGCGGAAGCACAGAAATAACAGTACACCAGATAGCTTGGGCAAAACTTTTAAGCAAAATATCCCCACCAAAAATATTTGATGCTTTGCCATTGTCTTGTTTTACAGCTTTAAGGAACTAAATTGCGTGGTAGAGAGAAAGAAGTTATGGGATTAATTTAAGATCCAGGTTCTCTTTAAGGTATAGCAGCAGAGACAAGAGCAGTATACTAGATCATGTAGTTTATCTTCATAGAAGAAAACCCCAGCTTTCTTGTTATCACTTAGTATGTACTGCAGAGAAATTCCTTGAATGTTTGGGATTGTTTTGGAAATTGTCAAACCAGAAGAGATCTGTGGTTAGTTTTGTCCCCTGTCCTGGCACTAGAAGTTGTTAATGTTATCTCCTTTAAAACAATATTCAAAGAAGGAACAGGTGTACAGCATGGAAGAGTACAAAATCATTGTTCCTTCCTTATCCTTTCAAAGAAGGCAGAAGGGAAGCAGAAGCAGTAGTAAAGAGGTGCTTTGATTGGGAAACAGAGTGCTAGAGACTTAAGAAAAGATGAAGCAGTGTGGCTTGTTTAGCTTAGCAGATGGAATTGATTGATGGTGATACAGGCTGGAGAGGTGGGCCCAAGCCAACCTCATGCAGTTCAACAAGGCCAAGTACAAGGTTCTACATCTGGGTCGGGGCAATCCCAAGCTCAAATACAGGCTCAGCAGGGAATGGCTGGAGAGCAGCCCTGAGGAGAAGGACCTGGGTGTGCTGATTGACCAGAAGCTCAGCATGAGCCAGCAATGTGCAACTGCAGCCCAGGACACCAAC